>NW_026972369.1:0-249282 GCF_036711695.1 Zophobas morio | reverse complement strand
GGAAAGTGCAACGAAACCATCAAATTTTAGCTAGAAACTGTATTTTTGTCGATTTTTATTGAATTTGAACTATATTTCAACGTTTTTTGATGGTTCTGAGCCACCAAACACACTTAAAGCATGCAGAATCGACTCAGAATAGGAAAAGGAGACGTTTAGGTCAATTTTATGCATTCTGGCGTTCGTAGATACAAGAAAACTGTTAAAATTCTTCAGAAACGTCACTTTTGAAGTGTTTTCTTGTACTTTTAAGCCACTCAGATACTCTACGGGCTCGGAAAGTGCAACGAAACCATCAAATTTTAGCTAGAAACTGTATTTTTGTCGATTTTTATTGAATTTGAACTATATTTCAACGTTTTTTGATGGTTCTGAGCCACCAAACACACTTAAAGCATGCAGAATCGACTCAGAATAGGAAAAGGAGACGTTTAGGTCAATTTTATGCATTCTGGCGTTCGTAGATACAAGAAAACTGTTAAAATTCTTCAGAAACGTCACTTTTGAAGTGTTTTCTTGTACTTTTAAGCCACTCAGATACCCTACGGGCTCGGAAAGTGCAACGAAACCATCAAATTTTAGCTAGAAACTGTATTTTTGTCGATTTTTATTGAATTTGAACTATATTTCAACGTTTTTTGGTGGTTCTGAGCCACCAAACACACTTAAAGCATGCAGAATCGACTCAGAATAGGAAAAGGAGACGTTTAGGTCAATTTTATGCATTCTGGCGTTCGTAGATACAAGAAAACTGTTAAAATTCTTCAGAAACGTCACTTTTGAAGTGTTTTCTTGTACTTTTAAGCCACTCAGATACCCTACGGGCTCGGAAAGTGCAACGAAACCATCAAATTTTAGCTAGAAACTGTATTTTTGTCGATTTTTATTGAATTTGAACTATATTTCAACGTTTTTTGATGGTTCTGAGCCACCAAACACACTTAAAGCATGCAGAATCGACTCAGAATAGGAAAAGGAGACGTTTAGGTCAATTTTATGCATTCTGGCGTTCGTAGATACAAGAAAACTGTTAAAATTCTTCAGAAACGTCACTTTTGAAGTGTTTTCTTGTACTTTTAAGCCACTCAGATACCCTACGGCTCGGAAAGTGCAACGAAACCATCAAATTTTAGCTAGAAACTGTATTTTTGTCGATTTTTATTGAATTTGAACTATATTTCAACGTTTTTTGATGGTTCTGAGCCACCAAACACACTTAAAGCATGCAGAATCGACTCAGAATAGGAAAAGGAGACGTTTAGGTCAATTTTATGCATTCTGGCGTTCGTAAATACAAGAAAACTGTTAAAATTCTTCAGAAACGACACTTTTGAAGTGTTTTCTTGTACTTTTAAGCCACTCAGATACCCTACGGGCTCGGAAAGTGCAACGAAACCATCAAATTTTAGCTAGAAACTGTATTTTTGTCGATTTTTATTGAATTTGAACTATATTTCAACGTTTTTTGATGGTTCTGAGCCACCAAACACACTTAAAGCATGCAGAATCGACTCAGAATAGGAAAAGGAGACGTTTAGGTCAATTTTATGCATTCTGGCGTTCGTAGATACAAGAAAACTGTTAAAATTCTTCAGAAACGTCACTTTTGAAGTGTTTTCTTGTACTTTTAAGCCACTCAGATACCCTACGGGCTCGGAAAGTGCAACGAAACCATCAAATTTTAGCTAGAAGCTGTATTTTTGTCGATTTTTATTGAATTTGAACTATATTTCAACGTTTTTTGGTGGTTCTGAGCCACCAAACACACTTAAAGCATGCAGAATCGACTCAGAATAGGAAAAGGAGACGTTTAGGTCAATTTTATGCATTCTGGCGTTCGTAGATACAAGAAAACTGTTAAAATTCTTCAGAAACGTCACTTTTGAAGTGTTTTCTTGTACTTTTAAGCCACTCAGATACCCTACGGGCTCGGAAAGTGCAACGAAACCATCAAATTTTAGCTAGAAACTGTATTTTTGTCGATTTTTATTGAATTTGAACTATATTTCAACGTTTTTTGATGGTTCTGAGCCACCAAACACACTTAAAGCATGCAGAATCGACTCAGAATAGGAAAAGGAGACGTTTAGGTCAATTTTATGCATTCTGGCGTTCGTAGATACAAGAAAACTGTTAAAATTCTTCAGAAACGTCACTTTTGAAGTGTTTTCTTGTACTTTTAAGCCACTCAGATACCCTACGGGCTCGGAAAGTGCAACGAAACCATCAAATTTTAGCTAGAAACTGTATTTTTGTCGATTTTTATTGAATTTGAACTATATTTCAACGTTTTTTGATGGTTCTGAGCCACCAAACACACTTAAAGCATGCAGAATCGACTCAGAATAGGAAAAGGAGACGTTTAGGTCAATTTTATGCATTCTGGCGTTCGTAGATACAAGAAAACTGTTAAAATTCTTCAGAAACGTCACTTTTGAAGTGTTTTCTTGTACTTTAAAGCCACTCAGATACCCTACGGGCTCGGAAAGTGCAACGAAACCATCAAATTTTAGCTAGAAACTGTATTTTTGTCGATTTTTATTGAATTTGAACTATATTTCAACGTTTTTTGATGGTTCTGAGCCACCAAACACACTTAAAGCATGCAGAATCGACTCAGAATAGGAAAAGGAGACGTTTAGGTCAATTTTATGCATTCTGGCGTTCGTAGATACAAGAAAACTGTTAAAATTCTTCAGAAACGTCACTTTTGAAGTGTTTTCTTGTACTTTTAAGCCACTCAGATACCCTACGGGCTCGGAAAGTGCAACGAAACCATCAAATTTTAGCTAGAAACTGTATTTTTGTCGATTTTTATTGAATTTGAACTATATTTCAACGTTTTTTCATGGTTCTGAGCCACCAAACACACTTAAAGCATGCAGAATCGACTCAGAATAGGAAAAGGAGACGTTTAGGTCAATTTATGCATTCTGGCGTTGGTAGATACAAGAAAACTGTTAAAATTCTTCAGAAACGTCACTTTTGAAGTGTTTTCTTGTACTTTTAAGCCACTCAGATACCCTACGGGCTCGGAAAGTGCAACGAAACCATCAAATTTTAGCTAGAAACTGTATTTTTGTCGATTTTTATTGAATTTGAACTATATTTCAACGTTTTTTGATGGTTCTGAGCCACCAAACACACTTAAAGCATGCAGAATCGACTCAGAATAGGAAAAGGAGACGTTTAGGTCAATTTTATGCATTCTGGCGTTCGTAGATACAAGAAAACTGTTAAAATTCTTCAGAAACGTCACTTTTGAAGTGTTTTCTTGTACTTTTAAGCCACTCAGATACCCTACGGGCTCGGAAAGTGCAACGAAACCATCAAATTTTAGCTAGAAACTGTATTTTTGTCGATTTTTATTGAATTTGAACTATATTTCAACGTTTTTTGATGGTTCTGAGCCACCAAACACACTTTAAGCATGCAGAATCGACTCAGAATAGGAAAAGGAGACGTTTAGGTCAATTTTATGCATTCTGGCGTTCGTAGATACAAGAAAACTGTTAAAATTCTTCAGAAACGTCACTTTTGAAGTGTTTTCTTGTACTTTTAAGCCACTCAGATACCCAACGGGCTCGGAAAGTGCAACGAAACCATCAAATTTTAGCTAGAAACTGTATTTTTGTCGATTTTTATTGAATTTGAACTATATTTCAACGTTTTTTGATGGTTCTGAGCCACCAAACACACTTAAAGCATGCAGAATCGACTCAGAATAGGAAAAGGAGACGTTTAGGTCAATTTTATGCATTCTGGCGTTCGTAGATACAAGAAAACTGTTAAAATTCTTCAGAAACGTCACTTTTGAAGTGTTTTCTTGTACTTTTAAGCCACTCAGATACCCTACGGGCTCGGAAAGTGCAACGAAACCATAAAATTTTAGCTAGAAACTGTATTTTTGTCGATTTTTATTGAATTTGAACTATATTTCAACGTTTTTTGATGGTTCTGAGCCACCAAACACACTTAAAGCATGCAGAATCGACTCAGAATAGGAAAAGGAGACGTTTAGGTCAATTTTATGCATTCTGGCGTTCGTAGATACAAGAAAACTGTTAAAATTCTTCAGAAACGTCACTTTTGAAGTGTTTTCTTGTACTTTTAAGCCACTCAGATACCCAACGGGCTCGGAAAGTGCAACGAAACCATCAAATTTTAGCTAGAAACTGTATCTTTGTCGATTTTTATTGAATTTGAACTATATTTCAACGTTTTTTGATGGTTCTCAGCCACCAAACACACTTAAAGCATGCAGAATCGACTCAGAATAGGAAAAGGAGACGTTTAGGTCAATTTTATGCATTCTGGCGTTCGTAGATACAAGAAAACTGTTAAAATTCTTCAGAAACGTCACTTTTGAAGTGTTTTCTTGTACTTTTAAGCCACTCAGATACCCTACGGGCTCGGAAAGTGCAACGAAACCATCAAATTTTAGCTAGAAACTGTATTTTTGTCGATTTTTATTGAATTTGAACTATATTTCAACGTTTTTTGATGGTTCTGAGCCACCAAACACACTTAAAGCATGCAGAATCGACTCAGAATAGGAAAAGGAGACGTTTAGGTCAATTTTATGCATTCTGGCGTTCGTAGATACAAGAAAACTGTTAAAATTCTTCAGAAACGTCACTTTTGAAGTGTTTTCTTGTACTTTTAAGCCACTCAGATACCCTACGGGCTCGGAAAGTGCAACGAAACCATCAAATTTTAGCTAGAAACTGTATTTTTGTCGATTTTTATTGAATTTGAACTATATTTCAACGTTTTTTGATGGTTCTGAGCCACCAAACACACTTAAAGCATGCAGAATCGACTCAGAATAGGAAAAGGAGACGTTTAGGTCAATTTTATGCATTCTGGCGTTCGTAGATACAAGAAAACTGTTAAAATTCTTCAGAAACGTCACTTTTGAAGTGTTTTCTTGTACTTTTAAGCCACTCAGATAACCTACGGGCTCGGAAAGTGCAACGAAACCATCAAATTTTAGCTAGAAACTGTATTTTTGTCGATTTTTATTGAATTTGAACTATATTTCAACGTTTTTTGATGGTTCTGAGCCACCAAACACACTTAAAGCATGCAGAATCGACTCAGAATAGGAAAAGGAGACGTTTAGGTCAATTTTATGCATTCTGGCGTTCGTAGATACAAGAAAACTGTTAAAATTCTTCAGAAACGTCACTTTTGAAGTGTTTTCTTGTACTTTTAAGCCACTCAGATACCCTACGGGCTCGGAAAGTGCAACGAAACCATCAAATTTTAGCTAGAAACTGTATTTTTGTCGATTTTTATTGAATTTGAACTATATTTCAACGTTTTTTGATGGTTCTGAGCCACCAAACACACTTAAAGCATGCAGAATCGACTCAGAATAGGAAAAGGAGACGTTTAGGTCAATTTTATGCATTCTGGCGTTCGTAGATACAAGAAAACTGTTAAAATTCTTCAGAAACGTCACTTTTGAAGTGTTTTCTTGTACTTTTAAGCCACTCAGATACCCTACGGGCTCGGAAAGTGCAACGAAACCATCAAATTTTAGCTAGAAACTGTATTTTTGTCGATTTTTATTGAATTTGAACTATATTTCAACGTTTTTTGATGGTTCTGAGCCACCAAACACACTTAAAGCATGCAGAATCGACTCAGAATAGGAAAAGGAGACGTTTAGGTCAATTTTATGCATTCTGGCGTTCGTAGATACAAGAAAACTGTTAAAATTCTTCAGAAACGTCACTTTTGAAGTGTTTTCTTGTACTTTTAAGCCACTCAGATACCCTACGGGCTCGGAAAGTGCAACGAAACCATCAAATTTTAGCTAGAAACTGTATTTTTGTCGATTTTTATTGAATTTGAACTATATTTCAACGTTTTTTGATGGTTCTGAGCCACCAAACACACTTAAAGCATGCAGAATCGACTCAGAATAGGAAAAGGAGACGTTTAGGTCAATTTTATGCATTCTGGCGTTCGTAGATACAAGAAAACTGTTAAAATTCTTCAGAAACGTCACTTTTGAAGTGTTTTCTTGTACTTTTAAGCCACTCAGATACCCTACGGGCTCGGAAAGTGCAACGAAACCATCAAATTTTAGCTAGAAACTGTATTCCTGTCGATTTTTATTGAATTTGAACTATATTTCAACGTTTTTTGATGGTTCTGAGCCACCAAACACACTTAAAGCATGCAGAATCGACTCAGAATAGGAAAAGGAGACGTTTAGGTCAATTTTATGCATTCTGGCGTTCGTAGATATAAGAAAACTGTTAAAATTCTTCAGAAACGTCACTTTTGAAGTGTTTTCTTGTACTTTTAAGCCACTCAGATACCCTACGGGCTCGGAAAGTGCAACGAAACCATCAAATTTTAGCTAGAAACTGTGTTTTTGTCGATTTTTATTGAATTTGAACTATATTTCAAAGTTTTTTGATAGTTCTGAGCCACCAAACACACTTAAAGCATGCAGAATCGACTCAGAATAGGAAAAGGAGACGTTTAGGTCAATTTTATGCATTCTGGCGTTCGTAGATACAAGAAAACTGTTAAAATTCTTCAGGAACGTCACTTTTGAAGTGTTTTCTTGTACTTTTAAGCCACTCAGATACCCTACGGGCTCGGAAAGTGCAACGAAACCATCAAATTTTAGCTAGAAACTGTATTTTTGTCGATTTTTATTGAATTTGAACTATATTTCAACGTTTTTTGATGGTTCTGAGCCACCAAACACACTTAAAGCATGCAGAATCGACTCAGAATAGGAAAAGGAGACGTTTAGGTCAATTTTATGCATTCTGGCGTTCGTTGATACAAGAAAACTGTTAAAATTCTTCAGAAACGTCACTTTTGAAGTGTTTTCTTGTACTTTTAAGCCACTCAGATACCCTACGGGCTCGGAAAGTGCAACGAAACCATCAAATTTTAGCTAGAAACTGTATTTTTGTCGATTTTTATTGAATTTGAACTATATTTCAACGTTTTTTGATGGTTCTGAGCCACCAAACACACTTAAAGCATGCAGAATCGACTCAGAATAGGAAAAGGAGACGTTTAGGTCAATTTTATGCATTCTGGCGTTCGTAGATACAAGAAAACTGTTAAAATTCTTCAGAAACGTCACTTTTGAAGTGTTTTCTTGTAGTTTTAAGCCACTCAGATACCCTACGGGCTCGGAAAGTGCAACGAAACAACCAAATTTTAGCTAGAAACTGTATTTTTGTCGATTTTTATTGAATTTGAACTATATTTCAACGTTTTTTGATGGTTCTGAGCCACCAAACACACTTAAGTGTGTTTGTAATATAGTTCAAATTCAATAAAAATCGCCAAAAATACAGTTTCTAGCTAAAATTTGATGGTTTCGTTGCACTTTCCGAGCCCGTAGGGTATCTGAGTGGCTTAAAACTACAAGAAAACACTTCAAAAGTGACGTTTCTGAAGAATTTTAACAGTTTTCTTGTATCTACGAACGCCAGAATGCATAAAATTGACCTAAACGTCTCCTTTTCCTATTCTGAGTCGATTCTGCATGCTTTAAGTGTGGTTGGTGGCTCAGAACCATCAAAAAACGTTGAAATATTGTTCAAATTCAATAAAAATCGACAAAAATACAGTTTCTAGCTAAAATTTTATGGTTTCGTTGCACTTTCCGAGCCCGTAGGGTATCTGAGTGGCTTAAAAGTACAAGAAAACACTTCAAAAGTGACGTTTCTGAAGAATTTTAACAGTTTTCTTGTATCTACGAACGCCAGAATGCATAAATTTGACCTAAACGTCTCCTTTTCCTATTCTGAGTCGATTCTGCATGCTTTAAGTGTGTTTGGTGGCTCAGAACCACCAAAAAACGTTGAAATATAGTTCAAATTCAATAAAAATCGACAAAAATACAGTTTCTAGCTAAAATTTGATGGTTTCGTTGCACTTTCCGAGCCCGTAGGGTATCTGAGTGGCTTAAAAGTACAAGAAAACACTTCAAAAGTGACGTTTCTGAAGAATTTTAACAGTTTTCTTGTATCTACGAACGCCAGAATGCATAAAATTGACCTAAACGCTTCCTTTTCCTATTCTGAGTCGATTCTGCATGCTTTAAGTGTGTTTGGTGGCTCAGAACCATCGAAAAACGTTGAAATATAGTTCAAATTCAATAAAAATCGACAAAAATACAGTTTCTAGCTAAAATTTGATGGTTTCGTTGCACTTTCCGAGCCCGTAGGGTATCTGAGTGGCTTAAAAGTACAAGAAAACACTTCAAAAATGACGTTTCTGAAGAATTTTAACAGTTTTCTTGTATCTACGAACGCCAGAATGCATAAAATTGACCTAAACGTCTCCTTTTCCTATTCTGAGTCGATTCTGCATGCTTTAAGTGTGTTTGGTGGCTCAGAACCATCAAAAAACGTTGAAATATAGTTCAAATTCAATAAAAATCGACAAAAATACAGTTTCTAGCTAAAATTTGATGGTTTCGTTGCACTTTCCGAGCCCGTAGGGTATCTGAGTGGCTTAAAAGTACAAGAAAACACTTCAAAAGTGACGTTTCTGAAGAATTTTAACAGTTTTCTTGTATCTACGAACGCCAGAATGCATAAAATTGACCTAAACGTCTCCTTTTCCTATTCTGAGTCGATTCTGCATGCTTTAAGTGTGTTTGGTGGCTCAGAACCATCAAAAAACGTTGAAATATAGTTCAAATTCAATAAAAATCGACAAAAATACAGTTTCTAGCTAAAATTTGATGGTTTCGTTGCACTTTCCGAGCCCGTAGGGTATCTGAGTGGCTTAAAAGTACAAGAAAACACTTCAAAAGTGACGTTTCTGAAGAATTTTAACAGTTTTCTTGTATCTACGAACGCCAGAATGCATAAAATTGACCTAAACGTCTCCTTTTCCTATTCTGAGTCGATTCTGCATGCTTTAAGTGTGTTTGGTGGCTCAGAACCATCAAAAAACGTTGAAATATAGTTCAAATTCAATAAAAATCGACAAAAATACAGTTTCTAGCTAAAATTTGATGGTTTCGTTGCACTTTCCGAGCCCGTTGGGTATCTGAGTGGCTTAAAAGTACAAGAAAACACTTCAAAAGTGACGTTTCTGAAGAATTTTAACAGTTTTCTTGTATCTACGAACGCCAGAATGCATAAAATTGACCTAAACGTCTCCTTTTCCTATTCTGAGTCGATTCTGCATGCTTTAAGTGTGTTTGGTGGCTCAGAACCATCAAAAAACGTTGAAATATAGTTCAAATTCAATAAAAATCGACAAAAATACAGTTTCTAGCAAAAATTTGATGGTTTCGTTGCACTTTCCGAGCCCGTAGGGTATCTGAGTGGCTTAAAAGTACAAGAAAACACTTCAAAAGTGACGTTTCTGAAGAATTTTAACAGTTTTCTTGTATCTACGAACGCCAGAATGCATAAAATTGACCTAAACGTCTCCTTTTCCTATTCTGAGTCGATTCTGCATGCTTTAAGTGTGTTTGGTGGCTCAGAACCATCAAAAAACGTTGAAATATAGTTCAAATTCAATAAAAATCGACAAAAATACAGTTTCTAGCTAAAATTTGATGGTTTCGTTGCACTTTCCGAGCCCGTCGGGTATCTGAGTGGCTTAAAAGTACAAGAAAACACTTCAAAAGTGACGTTTCTGAAGAATTTTAACAGTTTTCTTGTATCTACGAACGCCAGAATGCATAAAATTGACCTAAACGTCTCCTTTTCCTATTCTGAGTCGATTCTGCATGCTTTAAGTGTGTTTGGTGGCTCAGAACCATCAAAAAACGTTGAAATATAGTTCAAATTCAATAAAAATCGACAAAAATACAGTTTCTAGCTAAAATTTGATGGTTTCGTTGCACTTTCCGAGACCGTAGGGTATCTGAGTGGCTTAAAAGTACAAGAAAACACTTCAAAAGTGACGTTTCTGAAGAATTTTAACAGTTTTCTTGTATCTACGAACGCCAGAATGCATAAAATTGACCTAAACGTCTCCTTTTCCTATTCTGAGTCGATTCTGCATGCTTTAAGTGTGTTTGGTGGCTCAGAACGATCAAAAAACGTTGAAATATAGTTCAAATTCAATAAAAATCGACAAAAATACAGTTTCCAGCTAAAATTTGATGGTTTCGTTGCACTTTCCGAGCCCGTAGGGTATCTGAGTGGCTTAAAAGTACAAGAAAACACTTCAAAAGTGAAGTTTCTGAAGAATTTTAACAGTTTTCTTGTATCTACGAACGCCAGAATGCATAAAATTGACCTAAACGTCTCCTTTTCCTATTCTGAGTCGATTCTGCATGCTTTAAGTGTGTTTGGTGGCTCAGAACCATCAAAAAACGTTGAAATATAGTTCAAATTCAATAAAAATCGACAAAAATACAGTTTCTAGCTAAAATTTGATGGTTTCGTTGCACTTTCCGAGCCCGTAGGGTATCTGAGTGGCTTAAAAGTACAAGAAAACACTTCAAAAGTGACGTTTCTGAAGAATTTTAACAGTTTTCTTGTATCTACGAACGCCAGAATGCATAAAATTGACCTAAACGTCTCCTTTTCCTATTCTGAGTCGATTCTGCATGCTTTAAGTGTGTTTGGTGGCTCAGAACCATCAAAAAACGTTGAAATATAGTTCAAATTCAATAAAAATCGACAAAAATACAGTTTCTAGCTAAAATTTGATGGTTTCGTTGCACTTTCCGAGCCCGTAGGGTATCTGAGTGGCTTAAAAGTACAAGAAAACACTTCAAAAGTGACGTTTCTGAAGAATTTTAACAGTTTTCTTGTATCTACGAACGCCAGAATGCATAAATTTGACCTAAACGTCTCCTTTTCCTATTCTGAGTCGATTCTGCATGCTTTAAGTGTGTTTGGTGGCTCAGAACCATCAAAAAACGTTGAAATATAGTTCAAATTCAATAAAAATCGACAAAAATACAGTTTCTAGCTAAAATTTGATGGTTTCGTTGCACTTTCCGAGCCCGTAGGGTATCTGAGTGGCTTAAAAGTACAAGAAAACACATCAAAAGTGACATTTCTGAAGAATTTTAACAGTTTTCTTGTATCTACGAACGCCAGAATGCATAAAATTGACCTAAACGCCTCCTTTTCCTATTCTGAGTCGATTCTGCATGCTTTAAGTGTGTTTGGTGGCTCAGAACCATCAAAAAACGTTGAAATATAGTTCAAATTCAATAAAAATCGACAAAAATACAGTTTCTAGCTAAAATTTGATGGTTTCGTTGCACTTTCCGAGCCCGTAGGGTATCTGAGTGGCTTAAAAGTACAAGAAAACACTTCAAAAGTGACGTTTCTGAAGAATTTTAACAGTTTTCTTGTATCTACGAACGCCAGAATGCATAAAATTGACCTAAACGTCTTCTTTTCCTATTCTGAGTCGATTCTGCATGCTTTAAGTGTGTTTGGTGGCTCAGAACCATCAAAAAACGTTGAAATATAGTTCAAATTCAATAAAAATCAACAAAAATACAGTTTCTAGCTAAAATTTGATGGTTTCGTTGCACTTTCCGAGCCCGTAGGGTATCTGAGTGGCTTAAAAGTACAAGAAAACACTTCAAAAGTGACGTTTCTGAAGAATTTTAACAGTTTTCTTGTATCTACGAACGCCAGAATGCATAAAATTGACCTAAACGTCTCCTTTTCCTATTCTGAGTCGATTCTGCATGCTTTAAGTGTGTTTGGTGGCTCAGAACCATCAAAAAACGTTGAAATATAGTTCAAATTCAATAAAAATCGAAAAAATACAGTTTCTAGCTAAAATTTGATGGTTTCGTTGCACTTTCCGAGCCCGTCGGGTATCTGAGTGGCTTAAAAGTACAAGAAAACACTTCAAAAGTGACGTTTCTGAAGAATTTTAACAGTTTTCTTGTATCTACGAACGCCAGAATGCATAAAATTGACCTAAACGTCTCCTTTTCCTATTCTGAGTCGATTCTGCATGCTTTAAGTGTGTTTGGTGGCTCAGAACCATCAAAAAACGTTGAAATATAGTTCAAATTCAATAAAAATCGACAAAAATACAGTTTCTAGCTAAAATTTGATGGTTTCATTGCACTTTCCGAGCCCGTAGGGTATCTGAGTGGCTTAAAAGTACAAGAAAACACTTCAAAAGTGACGTTTCTGAAGAATTTTAACAGTTTTCTTGTATCTACGAACGCCAGAATGCATAAAATTGACCTAAACGTCTCCTTTTCCTATTCTGAGTCGATTCTGCATGCTTTAAGTGTGTTTGGTGGCTCAGAACCATCAAAAAACGTTGAAATATAGTTCAAATTCAATAAAAATCGACAAAAATACAGTTTCTAGCTAAAATTTGATGGTTTCGTTGCACTTTCCGAGCCCGTAGGGTATCTGAGTGGCTTAAAATTACAAGAAAACACTTCAAAAGTGACGTTTCTGAAGAATTTTAACAGTTTTCTTGTATCTGCGAACGCCAGAATGCATAAAATTGACCTAAAGGTCTCCTTTTCCTATTCTGAGTCGATTCTGCATGCTTTAAGTGTGTTTGGTGGCTCAGAACCATCAAAAAACGTTGAAATATAGTTCAAATTCAATAAAAATCGACAAAGATACAGTTTCTAGCTAAAATTTTATGGTTTCGTTGCACTTTCCGAGCCCGTAGGGTATCTGAGTGGCTTAAAAGTACAGGAAAACACTTCAAAAGTGACGTTTCTGAAGAATTTTAACAGTTTTCTTGAATCTACGAACGCCAGAATGCATAAATTTGACCTAAACGTCTCCTTTTCCTATTCTGAGTCGATTCTGCATGCTTTAAGTGTGTTTGGTGGCTCAGAACCATCAAAAAACGTTGAAATATAGTTCAAATTCAATAAAAATCGACAAAAATACAGTTTCTAGCTAAAATTTGATGGTTTCGTTGCACTTTCCGAGCCCGTAGGGTATCTGAGTGGCTTAAAAGTACAAGAAAACACTTCAAAAGTGACGTTTCTGAAGAATTTTAACAGTTTTCTTGTATCTACGAACGCCAGAATGCATAAAATTGACCTAAACGTCTCCTTTTCCTATTCTGAGTCGATTCTGCATGCTTTAAGTGTGTTTGGTGGCTCAGAACCATCAAAAAACGTTGAAATATAGTTCAAATTCAATAAAAATCGAAAAAATACAGTTTCTAGCTAAAATTTGATGGTTTCGTTGCACTTTGCGAGCCCGTCGGGTATCTGAGTGGCTTAAAAGTACAAGAAAACACTTCAAAAGTGACGTTTCTGAAGAATTTTAACAGTTTTCTTGTATCTACGAACGCCAGAATGCATAAAATTGACCTAAACGTCTCCTTTTCCTATTCTGAGTCGATTCTGCATGCTTTAAGTGTGTTTGGTGGCTCAGAACCATCAAAAAACGTTGAAATATAGTTCAAATTCAATAAAAATCGACAAAAATACAGTTTCTAGCTAAAATTTGATGGTTTCATTGCACTTTCCGAGCCCGTAGGGTATCTGAGTGGCTTAAAAGTACAAGAAAACACTTCAAAAATGACGTTTCTGAAGAATTTTAACAGTTTTCTTGTATCTACGAACGCCAGAATGCATAAAATTGACCTAAACGTCTCCTTTTCCTATTCTGAGTCGATTCTGCATGCTTTAAGTGTGTTTGGTGGCTCAGAACCATCAAAAAACGTTGAAATATAGTTCAAATTCAATAAAAATCGACAAAAATACAGTTTCTAGCTAAAATTTTATGGTTTCGTTGCACTTTCCGAGCCCGTAGGGTATCTGAGTGGCTTAAAAGTACAAGAAAACACTTCAAAAGTGACGTTTCTGAAGAATTTTAATAGTGTTCTTGTATCTACGAACGCCAGAATGCATAAAATTGACCTAAACGTCTCCTTTTCCTATTCTGAGTCGATTCTGCATGCTTTAAGTGTGTTTGGTGGCTCAGAACCATCAAAAAACGTTGAAATATAGTTCAAATTCAATAAAAATTGACAAAAATACAGTTTCTAGCTAAAATTTGATGGTTTCGTTGCACTTTCCGAGCCCGTAGGGTATCTGAGGGGCTTAAAAGTACAAGAAAACACTTCAAAAGTGACGTTTCTGAAGAATTTTAACAGTTTTCTTGTATCTACGAACGCCAGAATGCATAAAATTGACCTAAACGTCTCCTTTTCCTATTCTGAGTCGATTCTGCATGCTTTAAGTGTGTTTGGTGGCTCAGAACCATCAAAAAACGTTGAAATATAGTTCAAATTCAATAAAAATCGAAAAAATACAGTTTCTAGCTAAAATTTGATGGTTTCGTTGCACTTTCCGAGCCCGTCGGGTATCTGAGTGGCTTAAAAGTACAAGAAAACACTTTAAAAGTGACGTTTCTGAAGAATTTTAACAGTTTTCTTGTATCTACGAACGCCAGAATGCATAAAATTGACCTAAACGTCTCCTTTTCCTATTCTGAGTCGATTCTGCATGCTTTAAGTGTGTTTGGTGGCTCAGAACCATCAAAAAACGTTGAAATATATGTAGTTCAAATTCAATAAAAATCGACAAAAATACAGTTTCTAGCTAAAATTTGATGGTTTCATTGCACTTTCCGAGCCCGTTGGGTATCTGAGTGGCTTAAAAGTACAAGAAAACACTTCAAAAGTGACGTTTCTGAAGAATTTTAACAGTTTTCTTGTATCTACGAACGCCAGAATGCATAAAATTGACCTAAACGTCTCCTTTTCCTATTCTGAGTCGATTCTGCATGCTTTAAGTGTGTTTGGTGGCTCAGAACCATCAAAAAACGTTGAAATATAGTTCAAATTCAATAAAAATCGACAAAAATACAGTTTCTAGCTAAAATTTGATGGTTTCGTTGCACTTTCCGAGCCCGTAGGGTATCTGAGTGGCTTAAAATTACAAGAAAACACTTCAAAAGTGACGTTTCTGAAGAATTTTAACAGTTTTCTTGTATCTACGAACGCCAGAATGCATAAAATTGACCTAAACGTCTCCTTTTCCTATTCTGAGTCGATTCTGCATGCTTTAAGTGTGTTTGGTGGCTCAGAACCATCAAAAAACGTTGAAATATAGTTCAAATTCAATAAAAATCGACAAAAATACAGTTTCTAGCTAAAATTTTATGGTTTCGTTGCACTTTCCGAGCCCGTAGGGTATCTGAGTTGCTTAAAAGTACAAGAAAACACTTCAAAAGTGACGTTTCTGAAGAATTTTAACAGTTTTCTTGTATCTACGAACGCCAGAATGCATAAATTTGACCTAAACGTCTCCTTTTCCTATTCTGAGTCGATTCTGCATGCTTTAAGTGTGTTTGGTGGCTCAGAACCATCAAAAAACGTTGAAATATAGTTCAAATTCAATAAAAATCGACAAAAATACAGTTTCTAGCTAAAATTTGATGGTTTCGTTGCACTTTCCGAGCCCGTAGGGTATCTGAGTGGCTTAAAAGTACAAGAAAACACTTCAAAAGTGACGTTTCTGAAGAATTTTAACAGTTTTCTTGTATCTACGAACGCCAGAATGCATAAAATTGACCTAAACGTCTCCTTTTCCTATTCTGAGTCGATTCTGCATGCTTTAAGTGTGTTTGGTGGCTCAGAACCATCAAAAAACGTTGAAATATAGTTCAAATTCAATAAAAATCGAAAAAATACAGTTTCTAGCTAAAATTTGATGGTTTCGTTGCACTTTCCGAGCCCGTCGGGTATCTGAGTGGCTTAAAAGTACAAGAAAACACTTCAAAAGTGACGTTTCTGAAGAATTTTAACAGTTTTCTTGTATCTACGAACGCCAGAATGCATAAAATTGACCTAAACGTCTCCTTTTCCTATTCTGAGTCGATTCTGCATGCTTTAAGTGTGTTTGGTGGCTCAGAACCATCAAAAAACGTTGAAATATAGTTCAAATTCAATAAAAATCGACAAAAATACAGTTTCTAGCTAAAATTTGATGGTTTCATTGCACTTTCCGAGCCCGTAGGGTATCTGAGTGGCTTAAAAGTACAAGAAAACACTTCAAAAGTGACGTTTCTGAAGAATTTTAACAGTTTTCTTGTATCTACGAACGCCAGAATGCATAAAATTGACCTAAACGTCTCCTTTTCCTATTCTGAGTCGATTCTGCATGCTTTAAGTGTGTTTGGTGGCTCAGAACCATCAAAAAACGTTGAAATATAGTTCAAATTCAATAAAAATCGACAAAAATACAGTTTCTAGCTAAAATTTGATGGTTTCGTTGCACTTTCCGAGACCGTAGGGTATCTGAGTGGCTTAAAAGTACAAGAAAACACTTCAAAAGTGACGTTTCTGAAGAATTTTAACAGTTTTCTTGTATCTACGAACGCCAGAATGCATAAAATTGACCTAAACGTCTCCTTTTCCTATTCTGAGTCGATTCTGCATGCTTTAAGTGTGTTTGGTGGCTCAGAACCATCAAAAAACGTTGAAATATAGTTCAAATTCAATAAAAATCTACAAAAATACAGTTTCTAGCTAAAATTTGATGGTTTCGTTGCACTTTCCGAGCCCGTAGGGTATCTGAGTGGCTTAAAAGTACAAGAAAACACTTCAAAAGTGACGTTTCTGAAGAATTTTAACAGTTTTCTTGTATCTACGAACGCCAGAATGCATAAAATTGACCTAAACGTCTCCTTTTCCTATTCTGAGTCGATTCTGCATGCTTTAAGTGTGTTTGGTGGCTCAGAACCATCAAAAAACGTTGAAATATAGTTCAAATTCAATAAAATTCCACAAAAATACAGTTTCTAGCTAAAATTTGATGGTTTCGTTGCACTTTCCGAGCCCGTAGGGTATCTGAGTGGCTTAAAAGCACAAGAAAACACTTCAAAAGTGACGTTTCTGAAGAATTTTAACAGTTTTCTTGTATCTACGAACGCCAGAATGCATAAAATTGACCTAAACGTCTCCTTTTCCTATTCTGAGTCGATTCTGCATGCTTTAAGTGTGTTTGGTGGCTCAGAACCATCAAAAAACGTTGAAATATAGTTCAAATTCAATAAAAATCGACAAAAATACAGTTTCTAGCTAAAATTTGATGGTTTCGTTGCACTTTCCGAGCCCGTAGGGTATCTGAGTGGCTTAAAAGTACAAGAAAACACTTCAAAAGTGACGTTTCTGAAGAATTTTAACAGTTTTCTTGTATCTACGAACGCCAGAATGCATAAAATTGACCTAAACGTCTCCTTTTCCTATTCTGAGTCGATTCTGCATGCTTTAAGTGTGTTTGGTGGCTCAGAACCATCAAAAAACGTTGAAATATAGTTCAAATTCAATAAAAATCGACAAAAATACAGTTTCTAGCTAAAATTTGATGGTTTCGTTGCACTTTCCGAGCCCGTAGGGTATCTGAGTGGCTTAAAAGTACAAGAAAACATTTCAAAAGTGACGTTTCTGAAGAATTTTAACAGTTTTCTTGTATCTACGAACGCAAGAATGCATAAAATTGACCTAAACGTCTCCTTTTCCTATTCTGAGTCGATTCTGCAAGCTTTAAGTGTGTTTGGTGGCTCAGAACCATCAAAAAACGTTGAAATATAGTTCAAATTCAATAAAAATCGACAAAAATACAGTTTCTAGCTAAAATTTGATGGTTTCGTTGCACTTTCCGAGCCCGTAGGGTATCTGAGTGGCTTAAAAGTACAAGAAAACACTTCAAAAGTGACGTTTCTGAAGAATTTTAACAGTTTTCTTGTATCTACGAACGCCAGAATGCATAAAATTGACCTAAACGTCTCCTTTTCCTATTCTGAGTCGATTCTGCATGTTTAAGTGTGTTTGGTGGCTCAGAACCATCAAAAAACGTTGAAATAAAATTCAAATTCAATAAAAATCGACAAAAATACAGTTTCTAGCTAAAATTTGATGGTTTCGTTGCACTTTCCGAGCCCATAGGGTATCTGAGTGGCTTAAAAGTACAAGAAAACACTTCAAAAGTGACGTTTCTGAAGAATTTTAACAGTTTTCTTGTATCTACGAACGCCAGAATGCATAAAATTGACCTAAACGTCTCCTTTTCCTATTCTGAGTCGATTCTGCATGCTTTAAGTGTGTTTGGTGGCTCAGAACCATCAAAAAACGTTGAAATATAGTTCAAATTCAATAAAAATCGACAAGAATACAGTTTCTAGCTAAAATTTGATGGTTTCGTTGCACTTTCCGAGCCCGTAGGGTATCTGAGTGGCTTAAAAGTACAAGAAAACACTTCAAAAGTGACGTTTCTGAAGAATTTTAACAGTTTTCTTGTATCTACGAACGCCAGAATGCATAAAATTGACCTAAACGTCTCCTTTTCCTATTCTGAGTCGATTCTGCATGCTTTAAGTGTGTTTGGTGGCTCAGAACCATCAAAAAACGTTGAAATATAGTTCAAATTCAATAAAAATCGACAAAAATACAGTTTCTAGCTAAAATTTGATGGTTTCGTTGCACTTTCCGAGCCCGTAGGGTATCTGAGTGGCCTAAAAGTACAAGAAAACACTTCAAAAGTGACGTTTCTGAAGAATTTTAACAGTTTTCTTGTATCTACGAACGCCAGAATGCATAAAATTGACCTAAACGTCTCCTTTTCCTATTCTGAGTCGATTCTGCATGCTTTAAGTGTGTTTGGTGGCTCAGAACCATCAAAAAACGTTGAAATATAGTTCAAATTCAATAAAAATCGACAAAAATACAGTTTCTAGCTAAAATTTGATGGTTTCGTTGCACTTTCCGAGCCCGTAGGGTATCTGAGTGGCTTAAAAGTACAAGAAAACACTTCGAAAGTGACGTTTCTGAAGAATTTTAACAGTTTTCTTGTATCTACGAACGCCAGAATGCATAAAATTGACCTAAACGTCTCCTTTTCCTATTCTGAGTCGATTCTGCATGCTTTAAGTGTGTTTGGTGGCTCAGAACCATCAAAAAACGTTGAAATATAGTTCAAATTCAATAAAAATCGACAAAAATACAGTTTCTAGCTAAAATTTGATGGTTTCGTTGCACTTTCCGAGCCCGTTGGGTATCTGAGTGGCTTAAAAGTACAAGAAAACACTTCAAAAGTGACGTTTCTGAAGAATTTTAACAGTTTTCTTGTATCTACGAACGCCAGAATGCATAAAATTGACCTAAACGTCTCCTTTTCCTATTCTGAGTCGATTCTGCATGCTTTAAGTGTGTTTGGTGGCTCAGAACCATCAAAAAACGTTGAAATATAGTTCAAATTCAATAAAAATCGACAAAAATACAGTTTCTAGCTAAAATTTGATGGTTTCCTTGCACTTTCCGAGCCCGTAGGGTATCTGAGTGGCTTAAAAGTACAAGAAAACACTTCAAAAGTGACGTTTCTGAAGAATTTTAACAGTTTTCTTGTATCTACGAACGCCAGAATGCATAAAATTGACCTAAACGTCTCCTTTTCCTATTCTGAGTCGATTCTGCATGCTTTAAGTGTGTTTGGTGGCTCAGAACCATCAAAAAACGTTGAAATATAGTTCAAATTCAATAAAAATCGACAAAAATACAGTTTCT
The DNA here is from genome assembly GCF_036711695.1 of Zophobas morio. Taxonomy (NCBI): domain Eukaryota; kingdom Metazoa; phylum Arthropoda; class Insecta; order Coleoptera; family Tenebrionidae; genus Zophobas; species Zophobas morio. The sequence goes on along the minus strand of NW_026972369.1, from coordinate 229,794 downwards.
AGCTGAAATTTGATGGTTTCGTTGCACTTTCCGAGCCCGTAGGGTATCTGAGTGGCTTAAAAGTACAAGAAAACACTTCAAAAGTGACGTTTCTGAAGAATTTTAACAGTTTTCTTGTATCTACGAACGCCAGAATGCATAAAGTTGACCTAAACGTCTCCTTTTCCTATTCTGAGTCGATTCTGCATGCTTTAAGTGTGTTTGGTGGCTCAGAACCATCAAAAAACATTGAAATATAGTTCAAATTCAATAAAAATCGACAAAAATACAGTTTCTAGCTAAAATTTGATGGTTTCGTTGCACTTTCCGAGCCCGTAGGGTATCTGAGTGGCTTAAAAGTACAAGAAAACACTTCAAAAGTGACGTTTCTGAAGAATTTTAACAGTTTTCTTGTATCTACGAACGCCAGAATGCATAAAATTGACCTAAACGTCTGCTTTTCCTATTCTGAGTCGATTCTGCATGCTTTAAGTGTGTTTGGTGGCTCAGAACCATCAAAAAACGTTGAAATATAGTTCAAATTCAATAAAAATCGACAAAAATACAGTTTCTAGCTAAAATTTGATGGTTTCGTTGCACTTTCCGAGCCCGTAGGGTATCTGAGTGGCTTAAAAGTACAAGAAAACACTTCAAAAGTGACGTTTCTGAAGAATTTTAACAGTTTTCTTGTATCTACGAACGCCAGAATGCATAAAATTGACCTAAACGTCTCCTTTTCCTATTCTGAGTCGATTCTGCATGCTTTAAGTGTGTTTGGTGGCTCAGAACCATCAAAAAACGTAGAAATATAGTTCAAATTCAATAAAAATCGACAAAAATACAGTTTCTAGCTAAAATTTGATGGTTTCGTTGCACTTTCCGAGCCCGTAGGGTATCTGAGTGGCTTAAAAGTACAAGAAAACACCTCAAAAGTGACGTTTCTGAAGAATTTTAACAGTTTTCTTGTATCTACGAACGCCAGAATGCATAAGATTGACCTAAACGTCTCCTTTTCCTATTCTGAGTCGATTCTGCATGCTTTAAGTGTGTTTGGTGGCTCAGAACCATCAAAAAACGTTGAAATATAGTTCAAATTCAATAAAAATCGACAAAAATACAGTTTCTAGCTAAAATTTGATGGTTTCGTTGCACTTTCCGAGCCCGTTGGGTATCTGAGTGGCTTAAAAGTACAAGAAAACACTTCAAAAGTGACGTTTCTGAAGAATTTTAACAGTTTTCTTGTATCTACGAACGCCAGAATGCATAAAATTGACCTAAACGTCTCCTTTTCCTATTCTGAGTCGATTCTGCATGCTTTAAGTGTGTTTGGTGGCTCAGAACCATCAAAAAACGTTGAAATATAGTTCAAATTCAATAAAAATCGACAAAAATACAGTTTCTAGCTAAAATTTGATGGTTTCGTTGCACTTTCCGAGCCCGTCGGGTATCTGAGTGGCTTAAAAGTACAAGAAAACACTTCAAAAGTGACGTTTCTGAAGAATTTTAACAGTTTTCTTGTATCTACGAACGCCAGAATGCATAAAATTGACCTAAACGTCTCCTTTTCCTATTCTGAGTCGATTCTGCATGCTTTAAGTGTGTTTGGTGGCTCAGAACCATCAAAAAACGTTGAAATATAGTTCAAATTCAATAAAAATCGACAAAAATACAGTTTCTAGCTAAAATTTGATGGTTTCGTTGCACTTTCCGAGCCCGTAGGGTATCTGAGTGGCTTAAAAGTACAAGAAAACACTTCAAAAGAGACATTTCTGAAGAATTTTAACAGTTTTCTTGTATCTACGAACGCCAGAATGCATAAAATTGACCTAAACGTCTCCTTTTCCTATTCTGAGTCGATTCTGCATGTTTTAAGTGTGTTTGGTGGCTCAGAACCATCAAAAAACGTTGAAGTATAGTTCAAATTCAATAAAAATCGACAAAAATACAGTTTCTAGCTAAAATTTGATGGTTTCGTTGCACTTTCCGAGCCCGTAGGGTATCTGAGTGGCTTAAAAGTACAAGAAAACACTTCAAAAGTGACGTTTCTGAAGAATTTTAACAGTTTTCTTGTATCTACGAACGCCAAAATGCATAAAATTGATCTAAACGTCTCCTTTTCCTATTCTGAGTCGATTCTGCATGCTTTAAGTGTGTTTGGTGGCTCAGAACCATCAAAAAACGTTGAAATATAGTTCAAATTCAATAAAAATCGACAAAAATACAGTTTCTAGCTAAAATTTGATGGATTCGTTGCACTTTCCGAGCCCGTAGGGTATCTGAGTGGCTTAAAAGTACAAGAAAACACTTCAAAAGTGACGTTTCTGAAGAATTTTAACAGTTTTCTTGTATCTACGAACGCCAGAATGCATAAAATTGACCTAAACGTCTCCTTTTCCTATTCTGAGTCGATTCTGCATGCTTTAAGTGTATTTGGTGGCCCAGAACCATCAAAAAACGTTGAAATATAGTTCAAATTCAATAAAAATCGACAAAAATACAGTTTCTAGCTAAAATTTGATGGTTTCGTTACACTTTCCGAGCCCGTAGGGTATCTGAGTGGCTTAAAAGTACAAGAAAACACTTCAAAAGTGACGTTTCTGAAGAATTTTAACAGTTTTCTTGTATCTACGAACGCCAGAATGCATAAAATTGACCTAAACGTCTCCTTTTCCTATTCTGAGTCGATTCTGCATGCTTTAAGTGTGTTTGGTGGCTCAGAACCATCAAAAAACGTTGAAATATAGTTCAAATTCAATAAAAATCGACAAAAATACAGTTTCTAGCTAAAATTTGATGGTTTCGTTGCACTTTCCGAGCCCGTAGGTTATCTGAGTGGCTTAAAAGTACAAGAAAACACTTCAAAAGTGACGTTTCTGAAGAATTTTAACAGTTTTCTTGTATCTACGAACGCCAGAATGCATAAAATTGACCTAAACGTCTCCTTTTCCTATTCTGAGTCGATTCTGCATGCTTTAAGTGTGTTTGGTGGCTCAGAACCATCAAAAAACGTTGAAATATAGTTCAAATTCAATAAAAATCGACAAAAATACAGTTTCTAGCTAAAATTTGATGGTTTCGTTGCACTTTCCGAGCCCGTAGGGTATCTGAGTGGCTTAAAAGTACAAGAAAACACTTCAAAAGTGACGTTTCTGAAGAATTTTAACAGTTTTCTTGTATCTACGAACGCCAGAATGCATAAAATTGACCTAAACGTCTCCTTTTCCTATTCTGAGTCGATTCTGCATGCTTTAAGTGTGTTTGGTGGCTCAGAACCATCAAAAAACGTTGAAATATAGTTCAAATTCAATAAAAATCGACAAAAATACAGTTTCTAGCTAAAATTTGATGGTTTCGTTGCACTTTCCGAGCCCGTAGGGTATCTGAGTGGCTTAAAAGTACAAGAAAACACTTCAAAAGTGACGTTTCTGAAGAATTTTAACAGTTTTCTTGTATCTACGAACGCCAGAATGCATAAAATTGACCTAAACGTCTCGTTTTCCTATTCTGAGTCGATTCTGCATGCTTTAAGTGTGTTTGGTGGCTCAGAACCATCAAAAAACGTTGAAATATAGTTCAAATTCAATAAAAATCGACAAAAATACAGTTTCTAGCTAAAATTTGATGGTTTCGTTGCACTTTCCGAGCCCGTAGGGTATCTGAGTGGCTTAAAAGTACAAGAAAACACTTCAAAAGTGACGTTTCTGAAGAATTTTAACAGTTTTCTTGTATCTACGAACGCCAGAATGCATAAAATTGACCTAAACGTCTCCTTTTCCTATTCTGAGTCGATTCTGCATGCTTTAAGTGTGTTTGGTGGCTCAGAACCATCAAAAAACGTTGAAATATAGTTCAAATTCAATAAAAATTGACAAAAATACAGTTTCTAGCTAAAATTTGATGGTTTCGTTGCACTTTCCGAGCCCGTAGGGTATCTGAGTGGCTTAAAAGTACAAGAAAACACTTCAAAAGTGACGTTTCTGAAGAATTTTAACAGTTTTCTTGTATCTACGAACGCCAGAATGCATAAAATTGACCTAAACGTCTCCTTTTCCTATTCTGAGTCGATTCTGCATGCTTTAAGTGTGTTTGGTGGCTCAGAACCATCAAAAAACGTTGAAATATAGTTCAAATTCAATAAAAATCGACAAAAATACAGTTTCTAGCTAAAATTTGATGGTTTCGTTGCACTTTCCGAGCCCGTAGGGTATCTGAGTGGCTTAAAAGTACAAGAAAACACTTCAAAAGTGACGTTTCTGAAGAATTTTAACAGTTTTCTTGTATCTACGAACGCCAGAATGCATAAAATTGACCTAAACGTCTCCTTTTCCTATTCTGAGTCGATTCTGCATGCTTTAAGTGTGTTTGGTGGCTCAGAACCATCAAAAAACGTTGAAATATAGTTCAAATTCAATAAAAATCGACAAAAATACAGTTTCTAGCTAAAATTTGATGGTTTCGTTGCACTTTCCGAGCCCGTAGGGTATCTGATTGGCTTAAAAGTACAAGAAAACACTTCAAAAGTGACGTTTCTGAAGAATTTTAACAGTTTTCTTGTATCTACGAACGGCAGAATGCATAAATTTGACCTAAACGTCTCCTTTTCCTATTCTGAGACGATTCTGCATGCTTTAAGTGTGTTTGGTGGCTCAGAACCATCAAAAAACGTTGAAATATAGTTCAAATTCAATAAAAATCGTCAAAAATACAGTTTCTAGCTAAAATTTGATGGTTTCGTTGCACTTTCCGAGCCCGTAGGGTATCTGAGTGGCTTAAAATTACAAGAAAACACTTCAAAAGTGACGTTTCTGAAGAATTTTAACAGTTTTCTTGTATCTACGAACGCCAGAATGCATAAAATTGACCTAAACGTCTCCTTTTCCTATTCTGAGTCGATTCTGCATGCTTTAAGTGTGTTTGGTGGCTCAGAACCATCAAAAAACGTTGAAATATAGTTCAAATTCAATAAAAATCGACAAAAATACAGTTCCTAGCTAAAATTTGATGGTTTCGTTGGACTTTCCGAGCCCGTAGGGTATCTGAGTGGCTTAAAAGTACAAGAAAACACTTCAAAAGTGACGTTTCTGAAGAATTTTAACAGTTTTCTTGTATCTACGAACGCCAGAATGCATAAAATTGACCTAAACGTCTCCTTTTCCTATTCTGAGTCGATTCTGCATGCTTTAAGTGTGTTTGGTGGCTCAGAACCATCAAAAAACGTTGAAATATAGTTCAAATTCAATAAAAATCGACAAAAATACAGCTTCTAGCTAAAATTTGATGGTTTCGTTGCACTTTCCGAGCCCGTAGGGTATCTGAGTGGCTTAAAAGTACAAGAAAACACTTCAAAAGTGACGTTTCTGAAGAATTTTAACAGTTTTCTTGTATCTACGAATGCCAGAATGCATAAAATTGACCTAAACGTCTCCTTTTCCTATTCTGAGTCGATTCTGCATGCTTTAAGTGTGTTTGGTGGCTCAGAACCATCAAAAAACGTTGAAATATAGTTCAAATTCAATAAAAATCGACAAAAATACAGTTTCTAGCTAAAATTTGATGGTTTCGTTGCACTTTCCGAGCCCGTAGGGTATCTGAGTGGCTTAAAAGTACAAGAAAACACTTCAAAAGTGACGTTTCTGAAGAATTTTAACAGTTTTCTTGTATCTACGAACGCCAGAATGCATAAAATTGACCTAAACGTCTCCTTTTCCTATTCTGAGTCGATTCTGCATGCTTTAAGTGTGTTTGGTGGCTCAGAACCATCAAAAAACGTTGAAATATAGTTCAAATTCAATAAAAATCGACAAAAATACAGTTTCTAGCTAAAATTTGATGGTTTCGTTGCACTTTCCGAGCCCGTAGGGTATCTGAGTGGCTTAAAAGTACAAGAAAACACTTCAAAAGTGACGTTTCTGAAGAATTTTAACAGTTTTCTTGTATCTACGAACGCCAGAATGCATAAAATTGACCTAAACGTCTCCTTTTCCTATTCTGAGTCGATTCTGCATGCTTTAAGAGTGTTTGGTGGCTCAGAACCATCAAAAAACGTTGAAATATAGTTCAAATTCAATAAAAATCGACAAAAATACAGTTTCTAGCTAAAATTTGATGGTTTCGTTGCACTTTCCGAGCCCGTAGGGTATCTGAGTGGCTTAAAAGTACAAGAAAACACTTCAAAAGTGACGTTTCTGAAGAATTTTAACAGTTTTCTTGTATCTACGAACGCCAGAATGCATAAAATTGACCTAAACGTCTCCTTTTCCTATTCTGAGTCGATTCTGCATGCTTTAAGTGTGTTTGGTGGCTCAGAACCATCAAAAAACGTTGAAATATAGTTCAAATTCAATAAAAATCGACAAAAATACAGTTTCTAGCTAAAATTTGATGGTTTCGTTGCACTTTCCGAGCCCGTAGGGTATCTGAGTGGCTTAAAAGTACAAGAAAACACTTCAAAAGTGACGTTTTTGAAGAATTTTAACAGTTTTCTTGTATCTACGAACGCCAGAATGCATAAAATTGACCTAAACGTCTCCTTTTCCTATTCTGAGTCGATTCTGCATGCTTTAAGTGTGTTTGGTGGCTCAGAACCATCAAAAAACGTTGAAATATAGTTCAAATTCAATAAAAATCGACAAAAATACAGTTCCTAGCTAAAATTTGATGGTTTCGTTGCACTTTCCGAGCCCGTAGGGTATCTGAGTGGCTTAAAAGTACAAGAAAACACTTCAAAAGTGACGTTTCTGAAGAATTTTAACAGTTTTCTTGTATCTACGAACGCCAGAACGCATAAAATTGACCTAAACGTCTCCTTTTCCTATTCTGAGTCGATTCTGCATGCTTTAAGTGTGTTTGGTGGCTCAGAACCATCAAAAAACGTTGAAATATAGTTCAAATTCAATAAAAATCGACAAAAATACAGTTTCTAGCTAAAATTTGATGGTTTCGTTGCACTTTCCGAGCCCGTTGGGTATCTGAGTGGCTTAAAAGTACAAGAAAACACTTCAAAAGTGACGTTTCTGAAGAATTTTAACAGTTTTCTTGTATCTACGAACGCCAGAATGCATAAAATTGACCTAAACGTCTCCTTTTCCTATTCTGAGTCGATTCTGCATGCTTTAAGTGTGTTTGGTGGCTCAGAACCATCAAAAAACGTTGAAATATAGTTCAAATTCAATAAAAATCGACAAAAATACAGTTTCTAGCTAAAATTTGATGGTTTCGTTGCACTTTCCGAGCCCGTTGGGTATCTGAGTGGCTTAAAAGTACAAGAAAACATTTCAAAAGTGACGTTTCTGAAGAATTTTAACAGTTTTCTTGTATCTACGAACGCCAGAACGCATAAAATTGTTACCTAAACGTCTCCTTTTCCTATTCTGAGTCGATTCTGCATGCTTTAAGTGTGTTTGGTGGCTCAGAACCATCAAAAAACGTTGAAATATAGTTCAAATTCAATAAAAATCGACAAAAATACAGTTTCTAGCTAAAATTTGATGGTTTCGTTGCACTTTCCGAGCCCGTAGGGTATCTGAGTGGCTTAAAAGTACAAGAAAACATTTCAAAAGTGACGTTTCTGAAGAATTTTAACAGTTTTCTTGTATCTACGAACGCCAGAATGCATAAAATTGACCTAAACGTCTCCTTTTCCTATTCTGAGTCGATTCTGCATGCTTTAAGTGTGTTTGGTGGCTCAGAACCATCAAAAAACGTTGAAATAATGTTCAAATTCAATAAAAATCGACAAAAATACAGTTTCTAGCTAAAATTTGATGGTTTCGATGCACTTTCCGAGCCCGTAGGGTATCTGAGTGGCTTAAAAGTAAAAGAAAACACTTCAAAAGTGACGTTTCCGAAGAATTTTAACAGTTTTCTTGTATCTACGAACGCCAGAATGCATAAAATTGACCTAAACGTCTCCTTTTCCTATTCTGAGTCGATTCTGCATGCTTTAAGTGTGTTTGGTGGCTCAGAACCATCAAAAAACGTTGAAATATAGTTCAAATTCAATAAAAATCGACAAAAATACAGTTTCTAGCAAAAATTTGATGGTTTCGTTGCACTTTCCGAGCCCGTAGGGTATCTGAGTGGCTTAAAAGTACAAGAAAACACTTCAAAAGTGACGTTTCTGAAGAATTTTAACAGTTTTCTTGTATCTACGAACGCCAGAATGCATAAAATTGACCTAAACGTCTCCTTTTCCTATTCTGAGACGATTCTGCATGCTTTAAGTGTGTTTGATGGCTCAGAACCATCAAAAAACGTTGAAATATAGTTCAAATTCAATAAAAATCGACAAAAATACAGTTTCTATCTAAAATTTGATGGTTTCGTTGCACTTTCCGAGCCCGTAGGGTATCTGAGTGGCTTAAAAGTACAAGAAAACACTTCAAAAGTGACGTTTCTGAAGAATTTTAACAGTCTTCTTGTATCTACGAACGCCAGAATGCATAAAATTGACCTAAACGTCTCCTTTTCCTATTCTGAGTCGATTCTGCATGCTTTAAGTGTGTTTGGTGGCTCAGAACCATCAAAAAACGTTGAAATATAGTTCAAATTCAATAAAAATCGACAAAAATACAGTTTCTAGCTAAAATTTGATGGTTTCGTTGCACTTTCCGAGCCCGTTGGGTGTCTGAGTGGATTAAAAGCACAAGAAAACACTTCAAAAGTGACGTTTCTGAAGAATTTTAACAGTTTGTCGACAAAAATACAGTTTCTAGCTAAAATTTGATGGTTTCGTTGCACTTTCCGAGCCCGTAGGGTATCTGAGTGGCTTAAAAGTACAAGAAAACACTTCAAAAGTGACGTTTCTGAAGAATTTTAACAGTTTTCTTGTATCTACGAACGCCAGAATGCATAAAATTGACCTAAACGTCTCCTTTTCCTATTCTGAGTCGATTCTGCATGCTTTAAGTGTGTTTGATGGCTCAGAACCATCAAAAAACGTTGAAATATAGTTCAAATTCAATAAAAATCGACAAAAATACAGTTTCTATCTAAAATTTGATGGTTTCGTTGCACTTTCCGAGCCCGTAGGGTATCTGAGTGGCTTAAAAGTACAAGAAAACACTTCAAAAGTGACGTTTCTGAAGAATTTTAACAGTCTTCTTGTATCTACGAACGCCAGAATGCATAAAATTGACCTAAACGTCTCCTTTTCCTATTCTGAGTCGATTCTGCATGCTTTAAGTGTGTTTGGTGGCTCAGAACCATCAAAAAACGTTGAAATATAGTTCAAATTCAATAAAAATCGACAAAAATACAGTTTCTAGCTAAAATTTGATGGTTTCGTTGCACTTTCCGAGCCCGTTGGGTGTCTGAGTGGATTAAAAGCACAAGAAAACACTTCAAAAGTGACGTTTCTGAAGAATTTTAACAGTTTGTCGACAAAAATACAGTTTCTAGCTAAAATTTGATGGTTTCGTTGCACTTTCCGAGCCCGTAGGGTATCTGAGTGGCTTAAAAGTACAAGAAAACACTTCAAAAGTGACGTTTCTGAAGAATTTTAACAGTTTTCTTGTATCTACGAACGCCAGAATGCATAAAATTGACCTAAACGTCTCCTTTTCCTATTCTGAGTCGATTCTGCATGCTTTAAATGTGTTTGGTGGCTCAGAACCATCAAAAAACGTTGAAATATAGTTCAAATTCAATAAAAATCGACAAAAATACAGTTTCTAGCTAAAATTTGATGGTTTCGTTGCACTTTCCGAGCCCGTAGGGTATCTGAGTGGCTTAAAAGTACAAGAAAACACTTCAAAAGTGACGTTTCTGAAGAATTTTAACAGTTTTCTTGTATCTACGAACGCCAGAATGCATAAAATTGACCTAAACGTCTCCTTTTCCTATTCTGAGTCGATTCTGCATGCTTTAAGTGTGTTTGGTGGCTCAGAACCATCAAAAAACGTTGAAATATAGTTCAAATTCAATAAAAATCGACAAAAATACAGTTTCTAGCTAAAATTTGATGGTTTCGTTGCACTTTCCGAGCCCGTAGGGTATCTGAGTGGCTTAAAAGTACAAGAAAACACTTCAAAAGTGACGTTTCTGAAGAATTTTAACAGTTTTCTTGTATCTACGAACGCCAGAATGCATAAAATTGACCTAAACGTCTCCTTTTCCTATTCTGAGTCGATTCTGCATGCTTTAAGTGTGTTTGGTGGCTCAGAACCATCAAAAAACGTTGAAATATAGTTCAAATTCAAAAAAAATCGACAAAAATACAGTTTCTAGCTAAAATTTGATGGTTTCGTTGCACTTTCCGAGCCCGTAGGGTATCTGAGTGGCTTAAAAGTACAAGAAAACACTTCAAAAGTGACGTTTCTGAAGAATTTTAACAGTTTTCTTGTATCTACGAACGCCAGAATGCATAAAATTGACCTAAACGTCTCCTTTTCCTATTCTTAGTCGATTCTGCATGCTTTAAGTGTGTTTGGTGGCTCAGAACCATCAAAAAACGTTGAAATATAGTTCAAATTCAATAAAAATCGACAAAAATACAGTTTCTAGCTAAAATTTGATGGTTTCGTTGCACTTTCCGAGCCCGTAGGGTATCTGAGTGGCTTAAAAGTACAAGAAAACACTTCAAAAGTGACGTTTCTGAAGAATTTTAACAGTTTTCTTGTATCTACGAACGCCAGAATGCATAAAATTGACCTAAACGTCTCCTTTTCCTATTCTGAGTCGATTCTGCATGCTGTAAGTGTGTTTGGTGGCTCAGAACCATCAAAAAACGTTGAAATATAGTTCAAATTCAATAAAAATCGACAAAAATACAGTTTCTAGCTAAAATTTGATGGTTTCGTTGCACTTTCCGAGCCCGTAGGGTATCTGAGTGGCTTAAAAGTACAAGAAAACACTTCAAAAGTGACGTTTCTGAAGAATTTTAACAGTTTTCTTGTATCTACGAACGCCAGAATGCATAAAATTGACCTAAACGTCTCCTTTTCCTATTCTGAGTCGATTCTGCATGCTTTAAGTGTGTTTGGTGGCTCAGAACCATCAAAAAACGTTGAAATATAGTTCAAATTCAATAAAAATCGACAAAAATACAATTTCTAGCTAAAATTTGATGGTTTCGTTGCACTTTCCGAGCCCCTAGGGTATCTGAGTGGCTTAAAAGTACAAGAAAACACTTCAAAAGTGACGTTTCTGAAGAATTTTAACAGTTTTCTTGTATCTACGAACGCCAGAATGCATAAAATTGACCTAAACGTCTCCTTTTCCTATTCTGAGTCGATTCTGCATGCTTTAAGTGTGTTTGGTGGCTCAGAACCATCAAAAAACGTTGAAATATAGTTCAAATTCAATAAAAATCGACAAAAATACCGTTTCTAGCTAAAATTTGATGGTTTCGTTGCACTTTCCGAGCCCGTAGGGTATCTGAGTGGCTTAAAAGTACAAGAAAACACTTCAAAAGTGACGTTTCTGAAGAATTTTAACAGTTTTCTTGTATCTACGAACGCCAGAATGCATAAAATTGACCTAAACGTCTCCTTTTCCTATTACTATATTTCAACGTTTTTTGATGGTTCTGAGCCACCAAACACACTTAAAGCATGCAGAATCGACTCAGAATAGGAAAAGGAGACGTTTAGGTCAATTTTATGCATTCTGGCGTTCGTGGATACAAGAAAACTGTTAAAATTCTTCAGAAACGTCACTTTTGAAGTGTTTTCTTGTACTTTTAAGCCACTCAGATACCCTACGGGCTCGGAAAGTGCAACGAAACCATCAAATTTTAGCTAGAAACTGTATTTTTGTCGATTTTTATTGAATTTGAACTATATTTCAACGTTTTTTGATGGTTCTGAGCCACCAAACACACTTAAAGCATGCAGAATCGACTCAGAATAGGAAAAGGAGACGTTTAGGTCAATTTTATGCATTCTGGCGTTCGTAGATACAAGAAAACTGTTAAAATTCTTCAGAAACGTCCCTTTTGAAGTGTTTTCTTGTACTTTTAAGCCACTCAGATACCCTACGGGTTCGGAAAGTGCAACGAAACCATCAAATTTTAGCTAGAAACTGTATTTTTGTCGATTTTTATTGAATTTGAACTATATTTCAACGTTTTTTGATGGTTCTGAGCCACCAAACACACTTAAAGCATGCAGAATCGACTCAGAATTGGAAAAGGAGACGTTTAGGTCAATTTTATGCATTCTGGCGTTCGTAGATACAAGAAAACTGTTAAAATTCTTCAGAAACGTCACTTTTGAAGTGTTTTCTTGTACTTTTAAGCCACTCAGATACCCTACGGGCTCGGAAAGTGCAACGAAACCATCAAATTTTAGCTAGAAACTGTATTTTTGTCGATTTTTATTGAATTTGAACTATATTTCAACGTTTTTTGATGGTTCTGAGCCACCAAACACACTTAAAGCATGCAGAATCGACTCAGAATAGGAAAAGGAGACGTTTAGGTCAATTTTATGCATTCTGGCGTTCGTAGATACAAGAAAACTGTTAAAATTCTTCAGAAACGTCACTTTTGAAGTGTTTTCTTGTACTTTTAAGCCACTCAGATACCCAACGGGCTCGGAAAGTGCAACGAAACCATCAAATTTTAGCTAGAAACTGTATTTTTGTCGATTTTTATTGAATTTGAACTATATTTCAACGTTTTTTGATGGTTCTGAGCCACCAAACACACTTAAAGCATGCAGAATCGACTCAGAATAGGAAAGGGAGACGTTTGGGTCAATTTTATGCATTCTGGCGTTCGTAGATACAAGAAAACTGTTAAAATTCTTCAGAAACGTCACTTTTGAAGTGTTTTCTTGTACTTTTAAGCCACTCAGATACCCTACGGGCTCGGAAAGTGCAACGAAACCATAAAATTTTAGCTAGAAACTGTATTTTTGTCGATTTTTATTGAATTTGAACTATATTTCAACGTTTTTTGATGGTTCTGAGCCACCAAACACACTTAAAGCATGCAGAATCGACTCAGAATAGGAAAAGGAGACGTTTAGGTCAATTTTATGCATTCTGGCGTTCGTAGATACAAGAAAACTGTTAAAATTCTTCAGAAACGTCACTTTTGAAGTGTTTTCTTGTACTTTTAAGCCACTCAGATACCCTACGGGCTCGGAAAGTGCAACGAAACCATAAAATTTTAGCTAGAAACTGTATTTTTGTCGATTTTTATTGAATTTGAACTATATTTCAACGTTTTTTGATGGTTCTGAGCCACCAAACACACTTAAAGCATGCAGAATCGACTCAGAATAGGAAAAGGAGACGTTTAGGTCAATTTTATGCATTCTGGCGTTCGTAGATACAAGAAAACTGTTAAAATTCTTCAGAAACGTCACTTTTGAAGTGTTTTCTTGTACTTTTAAGCCACTCAGATACCCTAGGGGCTCGGAAAGTGCAACGAAACCATCAAATTTTAGCTAGAAACTGTATTTTTGTCGATTTTTATTGAATTTGAACTATATTTCAACGTTTTTTGATGGTTCTGAGCCACCAAACACACTTAAAGCATGCAGAATCGACTCAGAATAGGAAAAGGAGACGTTTAGGTCAATTTTATGCATTCTGGCGTTCGTAGATACAAGAAAACTGTTAAAATTCTTCAGAAACGTCACTTTTGAAGTGTTTTCTTGTACTTTTAAGCCACTCAGATACCCTAGGGGCTCGGAAAGTGCAACGAAACCATCAAATTTTAGCTAGAAACTGTATTTTTGTCGATTGTTATTGAATTTGAACTATATTTCAAAGTTTTTTGATGGTTCTGAGCCACCAAACACACTTAAAGCATGCAGAATCGACTCAGAATAGGAAAAGGAGACGTTTAGGTCAATTTTATGCATTCTGGCGTTCGTAGATACAAGAAAACTGTTAAAATTCTTCAGAAACGTCACTTTTGAAGTGTTTTCTTGTACTTTTAAGCCAATCAGATACCTTACGGGCTCGGAAAGTGCAACGAAACCATCAAATTTTAGCTAGAAACTGTATTTTTGTCGATTTTTATTGAATTTGAACTATATTTCAACGTTTTTTGATGGTTCTGAGCCACCAAACACACTTAAAGCATGCAGAATCGACTCAGAATAGGAAAAGGAGACGTTTAGGTCAATTTTATGCATTCTGGCGTTCGTAGATACAAGAAAACTGTTAAAATTCTTCAGAAACGTCACTTTTGAAGTGTTTTCTTGTACTTTTAAGCCACTCAGATACCCAACGGGCTCGGAAAGTGCAACGAAACCATCAAATTTTAGCTAGAAACTGTATTTTTGTCGATTTTTATTGAATTTGAACTATATTTCAACGTTTTTTGATGGTTCTGAGCCACCAAACACACTTAAAGCATGCAGAATCGACTCAGAATAGGAAAGGGAGACGTTTGGGTCAATTTTATGCATTCTGGCGTTCGTAGATATAAGAAAACTGTTAAAATTCTTCAGAAACGTCACTTTTGAAGTGTTTTCTTGTACTTTTAAACCACTCAGATACCCTACGGGCTCGGAAAGTGCAACGAAACCATAAAATTTTAGCTAGAAACTGTATTTTTGTCGATTTTTATTGAATTTGAACTATATTTCAACGTTTTTTGATGGTTCTGAGCCACCAAACACACTTAAAGCATGCAGAATCGACTCAGAATAGGAAAAGGAGACGTTTAGGTCAATTTTATGCATTCTGGCGTTCGTAGATACAAGAAAACTGTTAAAATTCTTCAGAAACGTCACTTTTGAAGTGTTTTCTTGTACTTTTAAGCCACTCAGATACCCTACGGGCTCGGAAAGTGCAACGAAACCATAAAATTTTAGCTAGAAACTGTATTTTTGTCGATTTTTATTGAATTTGAACTATATTTCAACGTTTTTTGATGGTTCTGAGCCACCAAACACACTTAAAGCATGCAGAATCTGACAAACTGAACAATATAGCTGGCGAAAAACTGTCGCATAATTATAAGATACAAAAACTGACTAAAATTAAACCTCAAGTGCGAATTGTTGGTATACCTAGCTATATGGATCAGGAATCAGCATTAAGTAGTTTATTTAAACAAAATGATTCAATATTTAAGAAGGACACATCCCTATACCAATGCATTAAATTTTGGGAGACTAGGAAAAATAAGGAAGTTTTTCAGTGTATTCTACAGGTTGATACTGACACGTATTGCAAACTAAAATCTGTTGGAAATGTGTTAGTTGGATTGAATTTGTGCTCTGTTTATAATGACGTTAATGTGAAGCGTTGTTACAAATGTAACGGTCTAAATCATTTTAAAAAATATTGCAATAATACTGCTATGTGTTCTTTTTGTGCGGGTCCACATGAACTAAAGGATTGTATGTTAGATAAAAATAAAGTTGAATTGAAGAAATGTAGTAACTGCTTTAGATTTAAAGAAAAATCAACAGAAATTAAGGATAAAGAAATTGATTATAATCATGCCGGATGGGAGTATAAAGTATGTACAGTTTTCCAGAATACTATTAATAAAATTGACAAAGATGTTTTTGGTATAAATACTGACTTTCACAAAAGTGATTTTTTATGAAAACTTTAAACAGCAGTCGTGATAGGGATAAGAGCACACTAGAACATTTTAGCATTAACATAAATAATTCAACTTTAGATGTCACTAATCATTTGTTTGTTACTGAGGGTAACCTCAGTGTCTCTGATTTCAGTTCAGAAACAATTGTACTAAGCGATAATTCAAAACTACATTCTCTGAATTCATCCTTGGCCAAAAATAATTCTTCTTCAGCAATGAACAACTCACTCCAGTTATATTATCAGAATGTAAGGGGCATTAATACTAAGTTGAAAGCTTTAAAGTTGTCTCTACTTGTTTGTGATTACAAACTCATCGCACTAACAGAGACATTCTTAAATGATTCAGTTTCAGATTCTGAAATATCTCAGCACTATATTATTTATAGAAGTGACAGAAAATTTTCTTGCTTAAACTGTGATAGAGGTGGGGGAGTTCTCTTAGGAGTTTGCCCTTCTTTAAAATCGTGTTGTTTAAACATAAATAACTTTGGCTTTAGCAAAACACCAATGATTGATGTACTAATAATAAAAGTAATTAACGAGTATCGGTCCATCTATATCGCAGTTATTTACATACCACCTGCTCCTAGAACACGTGCAACAGATGTAGAAACGTTTTTTGAAAATCTATTAGATTTATATCTAACCCTAGATGGAGATATCCTTTTAGTGGGAGATTTTAACATCCCATCATATGCCGACAACTTAAAAGATTCGAAAAGTACTGATTGTAAATTGAAAGCTCTACAAAATTTTTTGTTTGTAAGTGGTCTTATTCAACACAATTTTATACTTAATCATAACAATAGAATATTAGATCTAGTGTTATCCAATTGTAAATGTACTGTACTGAAATCTACAGTTGAATTACTTTCTAAAGATAAACACCATCCCATCCTTGAAATATTACTAAAAACATATACTAAATCAGAAGGAACTAAATTAAATAATTTTGATCACAAATCTTATAACTTTCGTCATGCAAATTTCCCTGTCTTATATGACTCACTTTTAAATACGGATTGGTCATTTCTACAAAATGAAACAAACGTTAATGAGGCCTGTAATCAATTTTACTGTAAACTAAAATGCATCTTTGATGAGTGTGTACCTAAAACAAGACGTTTTAAAAAAAAACAGTACCCACCTTGGTTCAGTACAAATATAAAAAAGAAACTGCGTGATAAGTGGAAACTATGGTCTGAATATAAACGCTTTAAAGATCCAATAATTTACAACAAACTAAAATGTTTAAGGTCACAAATCAAACAAGACATTCACATTGCGTATAATATGTATATTGCAAAAACCGAACACAACATTCAATCTGACCCTAAACAATTTTGGTCTTTTGTACAAGGATTGAAATGTCAAAACTATATTCCCAGTATCATGACTTATCAGTCTAAAGAAATAGCTGATCCTGCTTCAATTATAAACTCTTTTGCTGATTTCTTTCAGTGTCAGTACACTGCCTCAAACTTTTCTGAAATTTCATCGCTATCCAAACTTCCTACTTTTCGGGTACTAAGCTATACTGAAGAAGAAGTGTACCATGCAATTCTTAAACTAAAAAATAAAATGACATCCGGACCAGATGACATACCATCATTTATAATAAGAGACTGTGCTTGTATTTTCAAAATTCCTCTATCAATAATCTTTAACATATCATTGAAATCAAATGTATATCCACTGCTTTGGAAACAGTCTTCCATATGTCCAATCTTTAAAAAAGGGGATAAGAAATTAATAGAAAATTACCGTCCAATAACTTTACTGTGTAATTTCTCCAAAGTGTTTGAGTTCTTGTTGCATGATAGTATTGTGAATCATGTGAGCCCATACATATGTTCATCTCAGCATGGATTTTTTAAGAAGCGTTCAATAGACACCAATTTATGTGTCTTCACTCAGTTTGTGGCTGATGCTTTTGATGCAGGGTATCAGGTGGATTCGGTGTACACCGATTTCACCAAAGCATTTGACAGAATAGATCATTATAAGTTGCTGGATAAACTAAACATTTTTGGACTGTCTGCTAATGTTATAAAACTCTTCCGTTCCTATTTCAGAGATAGAACACAAATAGTAACCTATCGTGGATTTAGATCTAAAGAAATAAAAGTAACATCTGGGGTACCACAAGGTTCGATACTTGGCCCGTTGCTCTTCTCACTATTTGTTAATGACATCACATCTACTTTGGAATCTCAGTGTCTGCTATATGCTGATGATTTGAAGATATTTCGGAAAATTGTTAGTGTGAATGATTGTCTACAATTACAGAAAGACATTATAAAATTTGAACTATGGTGTATAAATAACGGTCTCTCTCTTAATCACGACAAATGTGGAGTTATGACTTTTTCACTAAAACATAACAATCTCTTATATAATTACAAGCTCCATGACAATTACGTTCAACGTTTTGAGGAAGTAAAAGATCTGGGAATTATCTTCGACAAAAAATTATCCTTTAGTAAACATATTGAAATTATGCTTATCTCTGCTTCTAAATCAATAGGTTTTGTTTTCCGAAATAGTCAACATTTTAAGAATTGGGAAACTATCCTTATGTTATATGTTACACTTGTAAGAACCAAATTGGAATATGGATGCATAATCTGGAGTCCAGGTTACAATGTCTATATCAATAATATAGAAAAGTTGCAAAGAAAGGTTTTGAAATTTCTTCACCTAAAAGTATTTGGTATGTACCCTCAAAAAGGCTTTCCGCAAGACGAACTTTTAAAACTATTCGGGATTCAAACTTTAGAGAGCAGACGAAATTATTTCTCTATATCTTTTTTACATAAAATAGTGAATGGACTATTAGATTGCAGTGATTTACCTGGAAAAATAAATCTACGAATTCCACGCTTAAACAGTCGTAATCAAGATACTTTCTATATCGGCACGGCCAGGACTAACGTTAAAATGTTTTCTCCTATTCTCAGGATGTGTCAAAATTATAATCTACACCAAAATAAGTTCGATATATTTTACTGCAATAAAAGGATCATAAAAAAGGCAATAATGTAATGTAAAATAATCACTATGTTTTTCTTTGCTCTGTTTTGTAATATATGCCCCAGTAATTGGATTTTTATCTGTTGGGGTATTTGCTAATAATAATAATAATATTTCAACGTTTTTTGATGGTTCTGAGCCACCAAACACACTTAAAGCATGCAGAATCGACTCAGAATAGGAAAAGGAGACGTTTAGGTCAATTTTATGCATTCTGGCGTTCGTAGATACAAGAAAACTGTTAAAATTCTTCAGAAACGTCACTTTTGAAGTGTTTTCTTGTACTTTTAAACCACTCAGATACCCAACGGGCTCGGAAAGTGCAACGAAACCATCAAATTTTAGCTAGAAACTGTATTTTTGTCGATTTTTATTGAATTTGAACTATATTTCAACGTTTTTTGATGGTTCTGAGCCACCAAACACACTTAAAGCATGCAGAATCGACTCAGAATAGGAAAAGGAGACGTTTAGGTCAATTTTATGCATTCTGGCGTTCGTAGATACAAGAAAACTGTTAAAATTCTTCTGAAACGTCACTTTTGAAGTGTTTTCTTGTACTTTTAAGCCACTCAGAAACCCTACGGGCTCGGAAAGTGCAACGAAACCATCAAATTTTAGCTAGAAACTGTATTTTTGTCGATTTTTATTGAATTTGAACTATATTTCAACGTTTTTTGATGGTTCTGAGCCACCAAACACACTTAAAGCATGCAGAATCGACTCAGAATAGGAAAAGGAGACGTTTAGGTCAATTTTATGCATTCTGGCGTTCGTAGATACAAGAAAACTGTTAAAATTCTTCAGAAACGTCACTTTTGAAGTGTTTTCTTGTACTTTTAAGCCACTCAGATACCCTACGGGCTCGGAAAGTGCAACGAAACCATCAAATTTTAGCTAGAAACTGTATTTTTGTCGATTTTTATTGAATTTGAACTATATTTCAATGTTTTTTGATGGTTCTGAGCCACCAAACACACTTAAAGCATGCAGAATCGACTCAGAATAGGAAAGGGAGACGTTTAGGTCAATTTTATGCATTCTGGCGTTCGTAGATACAAGAAAACTGTTAAAATTCTTCAGAAACGTCACTTTTGAAGTGTTTTCTTGTACTTTTAAGCAACTCAGATACCCTATGGGCTCGGAAAGTGCAACGAAACCATCAAATTTTAGCTAGAAACTGTATTTTTGTCGATTTTTATTGAATTTGAACTATATTTCAACGTTTTTTGATGGTTCTGAGCCACCAAACACACTTAAAGCATGCAGAATCGACTTAAAGCATGCAGAATCGACTCAGAACAGGAAAAGGAGACGTTTAGGTCAATTTTATGCATTCTGGCGTTCGTAGATACAAGAAAACTGTTAAAATTCTTCAGAAACGTCACTTTTGAAGTGTTTTCTTGTACTTTTAAGCCACTCAGATACCCTACGGGCTCGGAAAGTGCTACGAAACCATCAAATTTTAGCTAGAAACTGTATTTTTGTCGATTTTTATTGAATTTGAACTATATTTCAACGTTTTTTGATGGTTCTGAGCCACCAAACACACTTAAAGCATGCAGAATCGACTCAGAATAGGAAAAGGAGACGTTTAGGTCAATTTTATGCATTCTGGCGTTCGTAGATACAAGAAAACTGTTAAAATTCTTCAGAAACGTCACTTTTGAAGTGTTTTCTTGTACTTTTAAGCCACTCAGATACCCTACGGGCTCGGAAAGTGCTACGAAACCATCAAATTTTAGCTAGAAACTGTATTTTTGTCGATTTTTATTGAATTTGAACTATATTTCAAAGTTTTTTGATGGTTCTGAGCCACCAAACACACTTAAAGCATGCAGAATCGACTCAGAATAGGAAAAGGAGACGTTTAGGTCAATTTTATGCATTCTGGCGTTCGTAGATACAAGAAAACTGTTAAAATTCTTCAGAAACGTCACTTTTGAAGTGTTTTCTTGTACTTTTAAGCCACTCAGATACCCTACGGGCTCGGAAAGTGCAACGAAACCATCAAATTTTAGCTAGAAACTGTATTTTTGTCGATTTTTATTGAATTTGAACTATATTTCAACGTTTTTTGATGGTTCTGAGCCACCAAACACACTTAAAGCATGCAGAATCGACTCAGAATAGGAAAAGGAGACGTTTAGGTCAATTTTATGCATTCTGGCGTTCGTAGATACAAGAAAACTGTTAAAATTCTTCAGAAACGTCACTTTTGAAGTGTTTTCTTGTACTTTTAAGCCACTCAGATACCCTACGGGCTCGGAAAGTGCAACGAAACCATCAAATTTTAGCTAGAAACTGTATTTTTGTCGATTTTTATTGCATTTGAACTATATTTCAACGTTTTTTGATGGTTCTGAGCCACCAAACACACTTAAAGCATGCAGAATCGACTCAGAATAGGAAAAGGAGACGTTTAGGTCAATTTTATGCATTCTGGCGTTCGTAGATACAAGAAAACTTTTAAAATTCTTCAGAAACGTCACTTTTGAAGTGTTTTCTTGTACTTTTAAGCCACTCAGATACCCAACGGGCTCGGAAAGTGCAACGAAACCATCAAATTTTAGCTAGAAACTGTCTTTTGTCGATTTTTATTGAATTTGAACTATATTTCAACGTTTTTTGATTGTTCTGAGCCACCAAACACACTTAAAGCATGCAGAATCGACTCAGAATAGGAAAAGGAGACGTTTAGGTCAATTTTATGCATTCTGGCGTTCGTAGATACAAGACAACTGTTAAAATTTTTCAGAAACGTCACTTTTGAAGTGTTTTCTTGTACTTTTAAGCCACTCAGATACCCTACGGGCTCGGAAAGTGCAACGAAACCATCAAATTTTAGCTAGAAACTGTATTTTTGTCGATTTTTATTGAATTTGAACTCTATTTCAACGTTTTTTGATGGTTCTGAGCCACCAAACACACTTAAAGCATGCAGAATCGACTCAGAATAGGAAAAGGAGACATTTAGGTCAATTTTATGCATTCTGGCGTTCGTAGATACAAGAAAACTGTTAAAATTCTTCAGAAACGTCACTTTTGAAGTGTTTTCTTGTACTTTTAAGCCACTCAGATACCCTACGGGCTCGGAAAGTGCAACGAAAGCATCAAATTTTAGCTAAAAACTGTATTTTTGTCGATTTTTATTGAATTTGAACTATATTTCAACGTTTTTTGATGGTTCTGAGCCACCAAACACACTTAAAGCATGCAGAATCGACTCAGAATAGGAAAAGGAGACGTTTAGGTCAATTTTATGCATTCTGGCGTTCGTAGATACAAGAAAACTGTTAAAATTCTTCAGAAACGTCACTTTTGAAGTGTTTTCTTGTACTTTTAAGCCACTCAGATACCCTACGGGCTCGGAAAGTGCAACGAAACCATCAAATTTTAGCTAGAAACTGTATTTTTGTCGATTTTTATTGAATTTGAACTATATTTCAATGTTTTTTGAAGGTTCTGAGCCACCAAACACACTTAAAGCATGCAGAATCGACTCAGAATAGGAAAAGGAGACGTTTAGGTCAATTTTATGCATTCTGGCGTTCGTAGATACAAGAAAACTGTTAAAATTCTTCAGAAACGTCACTTTTGAAGTGTTTTCTTGTACTTTTAAGCCACTCAGATACCCTACGGGCTCGGAAAGTGCAACGAAACCATCAAATTTTAGCTAGAAACTGTATTTTTGTCGATTTTTATTGAATTTGAACTATATTTCAACGTTTTTTGATGGTTCTGAGCCACCAAACACACTTAAAGCATGCAGAATCGACTCAGAATAGGAAAAGGAGACGTTTAAGTCAATTTTATGCATTCTGGCGTTCGTAGATACAAGAAAACTGTTAAAATTCTTCAGAAACGTCACTTTTGAAGTGTTTTCTTGTACTTTTAAGCCACTCAGATACCCTACGGGCTCGGAAAGTGCAACGAAACCATCAAATTTTAGCTAGAAACTGTATTTTTGTCGATTTTTATTGAATTTGAACTATATTTCAACGTTTTTTGATGGTTCTGAGCCACCAAACACACATAAAGCATGCAGAATCGACTCAGAATAGGAAAAGGAGACGTTTAGGTCAATTTTATGCATTCTGGCGTTCGTAGATACAAGAAAACTGTTAAAATTCTTCAGAAACGTCACTTTTGAAGTGTTTTCTTGTACTTTTAAGCCACTCAGATACCCTACGGGCTCGGAAAGTGCAACGAAACCATCAAATTTTAGCTAGAAACTGTATTTTTGTCGATTTTTATTGAATTTGAACTATATTTCAACGTTTTTTGATGGTTCTGAGCCACCAAACACACTTAAAGCATGCAGAATCGACTCAGAATAGGAAAAGGAGACGTTTAGGTCAATTTTATGCATTCTGGCGTTCGTAGATACAAGAAAACTGTTAAAATTCTTCAGAAACGTCACTTTTGAAGTGTTTTCTTGTACTTTTAAGCCACTCAGATACCCTACGGGCTCGGAAAGTGCAACGAAACCATCAAATTTTAGCTAGAAACTGTATTTTTGTCGATTTTTATTGAATTTGAACTATATTTCAACGTTGTTTGATGGTTCTGAGCCACCAAACACACTTAAAGCATGCAGAATCGACTCAGAATAGGAAAAGGAGACGTTTAGGTCAATTTTATGCATTCTGGCGTTCGTAGATACAAGAAAACTGTTAAAATTCTTCAGAAACGTCACTTTTGAAGTGTTTTCTTGTACTTTTAAGCCACTCAGATACCCTACGGGCTCGGAAAGTGCAACGAAACCATCAAATTTTAGCTAGAAACTATATTTTTGTCGATTTTTATTGAATTTGAACTATATTTCAACGTTTTTTGATGGTTCTGAGCCACCAAACACACTTAAAGCATGCAGAATCGACTCAGAATAGGAAAAGGAGACGTTTAGGTCAATTTTATGCATTCTGGCGTTCGTAGATACAAGAAAACTGTTAAAATTCTTCAGAAACGTCACTTTTGAAGTGTTTTCTTGTACTTTTAAGCCACTCAGATACCCTACGGGCTCGGAAAGTGCAACGAAACCATCAAATTTTAGCTAGAAACTGTATTTTTGTCGATTTTTATTGAATTTGAACTATATTTCAACGTTTTTTGATGGTTCTGAGCCACCAAACACACTTAAAGCATGCAGAATCGACTCAGAATAGGAAAAGGAGACGTTTAGGTCAATTTTATGCATTCTGGCGTTCGTAGATACAAGAAAACTGTTAAAATTCTTCAGAAACGTCACTTTTGAAGTGTTTTCTTGTACTTTTAAGCCACTCAGATACCCTACGGGCTCGGAAAGTGCAACGAAACCATCAAATTTTAGCTAGAAACTGTATTTTTGTCGATTTTTATTGAATTTTAACTATATTTCAACGTTTTTTGATGGTTCTGAGCCACCAAACACACTTAAAGCATGCAGAATCGACTCAGAATAGGAAAAGGAGACGTTTAGGTCAATTTTATGCATTCTGGCGTTCGTAGATACAAGAAAACTGTTAAAATTCTTCAGAAACGTCACTTTTGAAGTGTTTTCTTGTACTTTTAAGCCACTCAGATACCCTACGGGCTCGGAAAGTGCAACGAAACCATCAAATTTTAGCTAGAAACTGTATTTTTGTCGATTTTTATTGAATTTGAACTATATTTCAACGTTTTTTGATGGTTCTGAGCCACCAAACACACTTAAAGCATGCAGAATCGACTCAGAATAGGAAAAGGAGACGTTTAGGTCAATTTTATGCATTCTGGCGTTAGTAGATACAAGAAAACTGTTAAAATTCTTCAGAAACGTCACTTTTGAAGTGTTTTCTTGTACTTTTAAGCCACTCAGATACCCTACGGGCTCGGAAAGTGCAACGAAACCATCAAATTTTAGCTAGAAACTGTATTTTTGTCGATTTTTATTGAATTTGAACTATATTTCAACGTTTTTTGATGGTTCTGAGCCACCAAATACACTTAAAGCATGCAGAATCGACTCAGAATAGGAAAAGGAGACGTTTAGGTCAATTTTATGCATTCTGGCGTTCGTAGATACAAGAAAACTGTTAAAATTTTTCAGAAACGTCACTTTTGAAGTGTTTTCTTGTACTTTTAAGCCACTCAGATACCCTACGGGCTCGGAAAGTGCAACGAAACCATCAAATTTTAGCTAGAAACTGTATTTTTGTCGATTTTTATTGAATTTGAACTATATTTCAACGTTTTTTGATGGTTCTGAGCCACCAAACACACTTAAAGCATGCAGAATCGACTCAGAATAGGAAAAGGAGACGTTTAGGTCAATTTTATGCATTCTGGCGTTAGTAGATACAAGAAAACTGTTAAAATTCTTCAGAAACGTCACTTTTGAAGTGTTTTCTTGTACTTTTAAGCCACTCAGATACCCTACGGGCTCGGAAAGTGCAACGAAACCATCAAATTTTAGCTAGAAACTGTATTTTTGTCGATTTTTATTGAATTTGAACTATATTTCAACGTTTTTTGATGGTTCTGAGCCACCAAACACACTTAAAGCATGCAGAATCGACTCAGAATAGGAAAAGGAGACGTTTAGGTCAATTTTATGCATTCTGGCGTTCGTAGATACAAGAAAACTGTTAAAATTTTTCAGAAACGTCACTTTTGAAGTGTTTTCTTGTACTTTTAAGCCACTCAGATACCCTACGGGCTCGGAAAGTGCAACGAAACCATCAAATTTTAGCTAGAAACTGTATTTTTGTCGATTTTTATTGAATTTGAACTATATTTCAACGTTTTTTGATGGTTCTGAGCCACCAAACACACTTAAAGCATGCAGAATCGACTCAGAATAGGAAAAGGAGACGTTTAGGTCAATTTTATGCATTCTGGCGTTCGTAGATACAAGAAAACTGTTAAAATTCTTCAGAAACGTCACTTTTGAAGTGTTTTCTTGTACTTTTAAGCCACTCAGATACCCTACGGGCTCGGAAAGTGCAACGAAACCATCAAATTTTAGCTAGAAACTGTATTTTTGTCGATTTTTATTGAATTTGAACTATATTTCAACGTTTTTTGATGGTTCTGAGCCACCAAACACACTTAAAGCATGCAGAATCGACTCAGAATAGGAAAAGGAGACGTTTTGGTCAATTTTATGCATTCTGGCGTTCGTAGAAACAAGAAAACTGTTAAAATTCTTCAGAAACGTCACTTTTGAAGTGTTTTCTTGTACTTTTAAGCCACTCAGATACCCTACGGGCTCGGAAAGTGCAACGAAACCATCAAATTTTAGCTAGAAACTGTATTTTTGTCGATTTTTATTGAATTTGAACTATATTTCAACGTTTTTTGATGGTTCTGAGCCACCAAACACACTTAAAGCATGCAGAATCGACTCAGAATAGGAAAAGGAGACGTTTAGGTCAATTTTATGCATTCTGGCGTTCGTAGATACAAGAAAACTGTTAAAATTCTTCAGAAACGTCACTTTTGAAGTGTTTTCTTGTACTTTTAAGCCACTCAGATACCCTACGGGCTCAGAAAGTGCAACGAAACCATCAAATTTTAGCTAGAAACTGTATTTTTGTCGATTTTTATTGAATTTGAACTATATTTCAACGTTTTTTGATGGTTCTGAGCCACCAAACACACTTAAAGCATGCAGAATCGACTCAGAATAGGAAAAGGAGACGTTTAGGTCAATTTTATGCATTCTGGCGTTCGTAGATACAAGAAAACTGTTAAAATTCTTCAGAAACGTCACTTTTGAAGTGTTTTCTTGTACTTTTAAGCCACTCAGATACCCTACGGGCTCGGAAAGTGCAACGAAACCATCAAATTTTAGCTAGAAACTGTATTTTTGTCGATTTTTATTGAATTTGAACTATATTTCAACGTTTTTTGATGGTTCTGAGCCACCAAACACACTTAAAGCATGCAGAATCGACTCAGAATAGGAAAAGGAGACGTTTAGGTCAATTTTATGCATTCTGGCGTTCGTAGATACAAGAAAACTGTTAAAATTCTTCAGAAACGTCACTTTTGAAGTGCTTTCTTGTACTTTTAAGCCACTCAGATACCCTATGGGCTCGGAAAGTGCAACGAAACCATCAAATTTTAGCTAGAAACTGTATTTTTGTCGATTTTTATTGAATTTGAACTATATTTCAACGTTTTTTGATGGTTCTGAGCCACCAAACACACTTAAAGCATGCAGAATCGACTCAGAATAGGAAAAGGAGACGTTTAGGTCAATTTTATGCATTCTAGCGTTCGTAGATACAAGAAAACTGTTAAAATTCTTCAGAAACGTCACTTTTGAAGTGTTTTCTTGTACTTTTAAGCCACTCAGATACCCTACGGGCTCGGAAAGTGCAACGAAACCATCAAATTTTAGCTGGAAACTGTATTTTTGTCGATTTTTATTGAATTTGAACTATATTTCAACGTTTTTTGATGGTTCTGAGCCACCAAACACACTTAAAGCATGCAGAATCGACTCAGAATAGGAAAAGGAGACGTTTAGGTCAATTTTATGCATTCTGGCGTTCGTAGATACAAGAAAACTGTTAAAATTTTTCAGAAACGTCACTTTTGAAGTGTTTTCTTGTACTTTTAAGCCACTCAGATACCCTACGGGCTCGGAAAGTGCAACGAAACCATCAAATTTTAGCTAGAAACTGTATTTTTGTCGATTTTTATTGAATTTGAACTATATTTCAACGTTTTTTGATGGTTCTGAGCCACCAAACACACTTAAAGCATGCAGAATCGACTCAGAATAGGAAAAGGAGACGTTTAGGTCAATTTTATGCATTCTGGCGTTCGTAGATACAAGAAAACTGTTAAAATTCTTCAGAAACGTCACTTTTGAAGTGTTTTCTTGTACTTTTAAGCCACTCAGACACCCTACGGGCTCGGAAAGTGCAACGAAACCATCAAATTTTAGCTAGAAACTGTATTTTTGTCGATTTTTATTGAATTTGAACTATATTTCAACGTTTTTTGATGGTTCTGAGCCACCAAACACACTTAAAGCATGCAGAATCGACTCAGAATAGGAAAAGGAGACGTTTTGGTCAATTTTATGCATTCTGGCGTTCGTAGAAACAAGAAAACTGTTAAAATTCTTCAGAAACGTCACTTTTGAAGTGTTTTCTTGTACTTTTAAGCCACTCAGATACCCTACGGGCTCGGAAAGTGCAACGAAACCATCAAATTTTAGCTAGAAACTGTATTTTTGTCGATTTTTATTGAATTTGAACTATATTTCAACGTTTTTTGATGGTTCTGAGCCACCAAACACACTTAAAGCATGCAGAATCGACTCAGAATAGGAAAAGGAGACGTTTAGGTCAATTTTATGCATTCTGGCGTTCGTAGATACAAGAAAACTGTTAAAATTCTTCAGAAACGTCACTTTTGAAGTGTTTTCTTGTACTTTTAAGCCACTCAGATACCCTACGGGCTCAGAAAGTGCAACGAAACCATCAAATTTTAGCTAGAAACTGTATTTTTGTCGATTTTTATTGAATTTGAACTATATTTCAACGTTTTTTGATGGTTCTGAGCCACCAAACACACTTAAAGCATGCAGAATCGACTCATTTTGGAAAAGGAGACGTTTAGGTCAATTTTATGCATTCTGGCGTTCGTAGATACAAGAAAACTGTTAAAATTCTTCAGAAACGTCACTTTTGAAGTGTTTTCTTGTACTTTTAAGCCACTCAGATACCCTACGGGCTCGGAAAGTGCAACGAAACCATCAAATTTTAGCTAGAAACTGTATTTTTGTCGATTTTTATTGAATTTGAACTATATTTCAACGTTTTTTGATGGTTCTGAGCCACCAAACACACTTAAAGCATGCAGAATCGACTCAGAATAGGAAAAGGAGACGTTTAGGTCAATTTTATGCATTCTGGCGTTCGTAGATACAAGAAAACTGTTAAAATTCTTCAGAAACGTCACTTTTGAAGTGCTTTCTTGTACTTTTAAGCCACTCAGATACCCTATGGGCTCGGAAAGTGCAACGAAACCATCAAATTTTAGCTAGAAACTGTATTTTTGTCGATTTTTATTGAATTTGAACTATATTTCAACGTTTTTTGATGGTTCTGAGCCACCAAACACACTTAAAGCATGCAGAATCGACTCAGAATAGGAAAAGGAGACGTTTAGGTCAATTTTATGCATTCTAGCGTTCGTAGATACAAGAAAACTGTTAAAATTCTTCAGAAACGTCACTTTTGAAGTGTTTTCTTGTACTTTTAAGCCACTCAGATACCCTACGGGCTCGGAAGTGCAACGAAACCATAAAATTTTAGCTAGAAACTGTATTTTTGTCGATTTTTATTGAATTTGAACTATATTTCAACGTTTTTTGATGGTTCTGAGCCACCAAACACACTTAAAGCATGCAGAATCGACTCAGAATAGGAAAAGGAGACGTTTAGGTCAATTTTATGCATTCTGGCGTTCGTAGATACAAGAAAACTGTTAAAATTCTTCAGAAACGTCACTTTTGAAGTGTTTTCTTGTACTTTTAAGCCACTCAGATACCCTACGGGCTCGGAAAGTGCAACGAAACCATCAAATTTTAGCTAGAAACTGTATTTTTGTCGATTTTTATTGAATTTGAACTATATTTCAACGTTTTTTGATGGTTCTGAGCCACCAAACACACTTAAAGCATGCAGAATCGACTCAGAATAGGAAAAGGAGACGTTTAGGTCAATTTTATGCATTCTGGCGTTCGTAGATACAAGAAAACAGTTAAAATTCTTCAGAAACGTCACTTTTGAAGTGTTTTCTTGTACTTTTAAGCCACTCAGATACCCAACGGGCTCGGAAAGTGCAACGAAACCATCAAATTTTAGCTAGAAACTGTATTTTTGTCGATTTTTATTGAATTTGAACTATATTTCAACGTTTTTTGATGGTTCTGAGCCACCAAACACACTTAAAGCATGCAGAATCGACTCAGAATAGGAAAAGGAGACGTTTAGGTCAATTTTATGCATTCTGGCGTTCGTAGATACAAGAAAACTGTTAAAATTCTTCAGAAACGTCACTTTTGAAGTGTTTTCTTGTACTTTTAAGCCACTCAGATACCCTACGGGCTCGGAAAGTGCAACGAAACCATCAAATTTTAGCTAGAAACTGTATTTTTGTCGATTTTTATTGAATTTGAACTATATTTCAACGTTTTTTGATGGTTCTGAGCCACCAAACACACTTAAAGCATGCGGAATCGACTCAGAATAGGAAAAGGAGACGTTTAGGTCAATTTTATGCATTCTGGCGTTCGTAGATACAAGAAAACTGTTAAAATTCTTCAGAAACGTCACTTTTGAAGTGTTTTCTTGTACTTTTAACCACTCAGATACCCTACGGGCTCGGAAAGTGCAACGAAACCATCAAATTTTAGCTAGAAACTGTATTTTTGTCGATTTTTATTGAATTTGAACTATATTTCAACGTTTTTTGATGGTTCTGAGCCACCAAACACACATAAAGCATGCGGAATCAACTCAGAATAGGAAAAGGAGACGTTTAGGTCAATTTTATGCATTCTGGCGTTCGTAGATACAAGAAAACTGTTAAAATTCTTCAGAAACGTCACTTTTGAGGTGTTTTCTTGTACTTTTAAGCCACTCAGATACCCTACGGGCTCGGAAAGTGCAACGAAACCATCAAATTTTAGCTAGAAACTGTATTTTTGTCGATTTTTATTGAATTTGAACTATATTTCAACGTTTTTTGATGGTTCTGAGCCACCAAACACACTTAAAGCATGCAGAATCGACTCAGAATAGGAAAAGGAGACGTTTAGGTCAATTTTATGCATTCTGGCGTTCGTAGATACAAGAAAACTGTTAAAATTCTTCAGAAACGTCACTTTTGAAGTGTTTTCTTGTACTTTTAAGCCACTCAGATACCCTACGGGCTCGGAAAGTGCAACGAAACCATCAAATTTTAGCTAGAAACTGTATTTTTGTCGATTTTTATTGAATTTGAACTATATTTCAACGTTTTTTGATGGTTCTGAGCCACCAAACACACTTAAAGCATGCAGAATCGACTCAGAATAGGAAAAGGAGACGTTTAGGTCAATTTTATGCATTCTGGCGTTCGTAGATACAAGAAAACTGTTAAAATTCTTCAGAAACGTCACTTTTGAAGTGTTTTCTTGTACTTTTAAGCCACTCAGATACCCTACGGGCTCGGAAAGTGCAACGAAACCATCAAATTTTAGCTAGAAACTGTATTTTTGTCGATTTTTATTGAATTTGAACTATATTTCAACGTTTTTTGATGGTTCTGAGCCACCAAACACACTTAAAGCATGCAGAATCGACTCAGAATAGGAAAAGGAGACGTTTAGGTCAATTTTATGCATTCTGGCGTTCGTAGATACAAGAAAACTGTTAAAATTCTTCAGAAACGTCACTTTTGAAGTGTTTTCTTGTACTTTTAAGCCACTCAGATACCCAACGGGCTCGGAAAGTGCAACGAAACCATAAAATTTTAGCTAGAAACTGTATTTTTGTCGATTTTTATTGAATTTGAACTATATTTCAACGTTTTTTGATGGTTCTGAGCCACCAAACACACTTAAAGCATGCAGAATCGACTCAGAATAGGAAAAGGAGACGTTTAGGTCAATTTTATGCATTCTGGCGTTCGTAGATACAAGAAAACTGTTAAAATTCTTCAGAAACGTCACTTTTGAAGTGTTTTCTTGTACTTTTAAGCCACTCAGATACCCTACGGGCTCGGAAAGTGCAACGAAACCATCAAATTTTAGCTAGAAACTGTATTTTTGTCGATTTTTATTGAATTTGAACTATATTTCAACGTTTTTTGATGGTTCTGAGCCACCAAACACACTTAAAGCATGCAGAATCGACTCAGAATAGGAAAAGGAGACGTTTAGGTCAATTTTATGCATTCTGGCGTTCGTAGATACAAGAAAACTGTTAAAATTCTTCAGAAACGTCACTTTTGAAGTGTTTTCTTGTACTTTTAAGCCACTCAGATACCCTACGGGCTCGGAAAGTGCAACGAAACCATAAAATTTTAGCTAGAAACTGTATTTTTGTCGATTTTAATTGAATTTGAACTATATTTCAAAGTTTTTTGATGGTTCTGAGCCACCAAACACACTTAAAGCATGCAGAATCGACTCAGAATAGGAAAAGGAGACGTTTAGGTCAATTTTATGCATTCTGGCGTTCGTAGATACAAGAAAACTGTTAAAATTCTTCAGAAACGTCACTTTTGAAGTGTTTTCTTGTACTTTTAAGCCACTCAGATACCCAACGGGCTCGGAAAGTGCAACGAAACCATCAAATTTTAGCTAGAAACTGTATTTTTGTCGATTTTTATTGAATTTGAACTATATTTCAACGTTTTTTGATGGTTCTGAGCCACCAAACACACTTAAAGCATGAAGAATCGACTCAGAATAGGAAAAGGAGACGTTTAGGTCAATTTTATGCATTCTGGCGTTCGTAGATACAAGAAAACTGTTAAAATTCTTCAGAAACGTCACTTTTGAAGTGTTTTCTTGTACTTTTAAGCCACTCAGATACCCTACGGGCTCGGAAAGTGCAACGAACCATCAAATTTTAGCTAGAAACTGTATTTTTGTCGATTTTTATTGCATTTGAACTATATTTCAACGTTTTTTGATGGTTCTGAGCCACCAAACACACTTAAAGCATGCAGAATCGACTCAGAATAGGAAAAGGAGACGTTTAGGTCAATTTTATGCATTCTGGCGTTCGTAGATACAAGAAAACTTTTAAAATTCTTCAGAAACGTCACTTTTGAAGTGTTTTCTTGTACTTTTAAGCCACTCAGATACCCAACGGGCTCGGAAAGTGCAACGAAACCATCAAATTTTAGCTAGAAACTGTATTTTTGTCGATTTTTATTGAATTTGAACTATATTTCAACGTTTTTTGATTGTTCTGAGCCACCAAACACACTTAAAGCATGCAGAATCGACTCAGAATAGGAAAAGGAGACGTTTAGGTCAATTTTATGCATTCTGGCGTTCGTAGATACAAGAAAACTGTTAAAATTTTTCAGAAACGTCACTTTTGAAGTGTTTTCTTGTACTTTTAAGCCACTCAGATACCCTACGGGCTCGGAAAGTGCAACGAAACCATCAAATTTTAGCTAGAAACTGTATTTTTGTCGATTTTATTGAATTTGAACTCTATTTCAACGTTTTTTGATGGTTCTGAGCCACCAAACACACTTAAAGGCATGCAGAATCGACTCAGAATAGGAAAAGGAGACATTTAGGTCAATTTTATGCATTCTGGCGTTCGTAGATACAAGAAAACTGTTAAAATTCTTCAGAAACGTCACTTTTGAAGTGTTTTCTTGTACTTTTAAGCCACTCAGATACCCTACGGGCTCGGAAAGTGCAACGAAAGCATCAAATTTTAGCTAAAAACTGTATTTTTGTCGATTTTTATTGAATTTGAACTATATTTCAACGTTTTTTGATGGTTCTGAGCCACCAAACACACTTAAAGCATGCAGAATCGACTCAGAATGGGAAAAGGAGACGTTTAGGTCAATTTTATGCATTCTGGCGTTCGTAGATACAAGAAAACTGTTAAAATTCTTCAGAAACGTCACTTTTGAAGTGTTTTCTTGTACTTTTAAACCACTCAGATACCCAACGGGCTCGGAAAGTGCAACGAAACCATCAAATTTTAGCTAGAAACTGTATTTTTGTCGATTTTTATTGAATTTGAACTATATTTCAACGTTTTTTGATGGTTCTGAGCCACCAAACACACTTAAAGCATGCAGAATCGACTCAGAATAGGAAAAGGAGACGTTTAGGTCAATTTTATGCATTCTGGCGTTCGTAGATACAAGAAAACTGTTAAAATTCTTCTGAAACGTCACTTTTGAAGTGTTTTCTTGTACTTTTAAGCCACTCAGAAACCCTACGGGCTCGGAAAGTGCAACGAAACCATCAAATTTTAGCTAGAAACTGTATTTTTGTCGATTTTTATTGAATTTGAACTATATTTCAACGTTTTTTGATGGTTCTGAGCCACCAAACACACTTAAAGCATGCAGAATCGACTCAGAATAGGAAAAGGAGACGTTTAGGTCAATTTTATGCATTCTGGCGTTCGTAGATACAAGAAAACTGTTAAAATTCTTCAGAAACGTCACTTTTGAAGTGTTTTCTTGTACTTTTAAGCCACTCAGATACCCTACGGGCTCGGAAAGTGCAACGAAACCATCAAATTTTAGCTAGAAACTGTATTTTTGTCGATTTTTATTGAATTTGAACTATATTTCAATGTTTTTTGATGGTTCTGAGCCACCAAACACACTTAAAGCATGCAGAATCGACTCAGAATAGGAAAGGGAGACGTTTAGGTCAATTTTATGCATTCTGGCGTTCGTAGATACAAGAAAACTGTTAAAATTCTTCAGAAACGTCACTTTTGAAGTGTTTTCTTGTACTTTTAAGCAACTCAGATACCCTATGGGCTCGGAAAGTGCAACGAAACCATCAAATTTTAGCTAGAAACTGTATTTTTGTCGATTTTTATTGAATTTGAACTATATTTCAACGTTTTTTGATGGTTCTGAGCCACCAAACATACTTAAAGCATGCAGAATCGACTCAGAATAGGAAAAGGAGACGTTTAGGTCAATTTTATGCATTCTGGCGTTCGTAGATACAAGAAAACTGTTAAAATTCTTCAGAAACATCACTTTTGAAGTGTTTTCTTGTACTTTTAAGCCACTCAGATACCCTACGGGCTCGGAAAGTGCAACGAAACCATCAAATTTTAGCTAGAAACTGTATTTTTGTCGATTTTTATTGAATTTGAACTATATTTCAACGTTTTTTGATGGTTCTGAGCCACCAAACACACTTAAAGCATGCAGAATCGACTTAAAGCATGCAGAATCGACTCAGAACAGGAAAAGGAGACGTTTAGGTCAATTTTATGCATTCTGGCGTTCGTAGATACAAGAAAACTGTTAAAATTCTTCAGAAACGTCACTTTTGAAGTGTTTTCTTGTACTTTTAAGCCACTCAGATACCCTACGGGCTCGGAAAGTGCAACGAAACCATCAAATTTTAGCTAGAAACTGTATTTTTGTCGATTTTTATTGAATTTGAACTATATTTCAACGTTTTTTGATGGTTCTGAGCCACCAAACACACTTAAAGCATGCAGAATCGACTCAGAATAGGAAAAGGAGACGTTTAGGTCAATTTTAT
The DNA here is from genome assembly GCF_036711695.1 of Zophobas morio. Lineage (NCBI taxonomy): Eukaryota > Metazoa > Arthropoda > Insecta > Coleoptera > Tenebrionidae > Zophobas > Zophobas morio. The sequence goes on along the minus strand of NW_026972369.1, from coordinate 195,011 downwards.
GCATTCTGGCGTTCGTAGATACAAGAAAACTGTTAAAATTCTTCAGAAACGTCACTTTTGAAGTGTTTTCTTGTACTTTTAAGTCACTCAGATACCCTACGGGCTCGGAAAGTGCTACGAAACCATCAAATTTTAGCTAGAAACTGTATTTTTGTCGATTTTTATTGAATTTGAACTATATTTCAACGTTTTTTGATGGTTCTGAGCCACCAAACACACTTAAAGCATGCAGAATCGACTCAGAATAGGAAAAGGAGACGTTTAGGTCAATTTTATGCATTCTGGCGTTCGTAGATACAAGAAAACTGTTAAAATTCTTCAGAAACGTCACTTTTGAAGTGTTTTGTTGTACTTTTAAGCCACTCAGATACCCTACGGGCTCGGAAAGTGCAACGAAACCATCAAATTTTAGCTAGAAACTGTATTTTTGTCGATTTTTATTGAATTTGAACTATATTTCAACGTTTTTTGATGGTTCTGAGCCACCAAACACACTTAAAGCATGCAGAATCGACTCAGAATAGGAAAAGGAGACGTTTAGGTCAATTTTATGCATTCTGGCGTTCGTAGATACAAGAAAACTGTTAAAATTCTTCAGAAACGTCACTTTTGAAGTGTTTTCTTGTACTTTTAAGCCACTCAGATACCCTACGGGCTCGGAAAGTGCAACGAAACCATCAAATTTTAGCTAGAAACTGTATTTTTGTCGATTTTTATTGAATTTGAACTATATTTCAACGTTTTTTGAAGGTTTTGAGCCACCAAACACACTTAAAGCATGCAGAATCGATTCAGAATAGGAAAAGGAGACGTTTAGGTCAATTTTATGCATTCTGGCGTTCGTAGATACAAGAAAACTGTTAAAATTCTTCAGAAACGTCACTTTTGAAGTGTTTTCTTGTACTTTTAAGCCACTCAGATACCCTACGGGCTCGGAAAGTGCAACGAAACCATCAAATTTTAGCTGGAAACTGTATTTTTGTCGATTTTTATTGAATTTGAACTATATTTCAAAGTTTTTTGATGGTTCTGAGCCACCAAACACACTTAAAGCATGCAGAATCGACTCAGAATAGGAAAAGGAGACGTTTAGGTCAATTTTATGCATTCTGGCGTTCGTAGATACAAGAAAACTGTTAAAATTCTTCAGAAACGTCACTTTTGAAGTGTTTTCTTGTACTTTTAAGCCACTCAGATACCCTATGGGCTCGGAAAGTGCAACGAAACCATCAAATTTTTGCTAGAAACTGTATTTTTGTCGATTTTTATTGAATTTGAACTATATTTCAACGTTTTTTGATGTTTCTGAGCCACCAAACACACTTAAAGCATGCAGAATCGACTCAGAATAGGAAAAGGAGACGTTTAGGTCAATTTTATGCATTCTGGCGTTCGTAGATACAAGAAAACTGTTAAAATTCTTCAGAAACGTCACTTTTGAAGTGTTTTCTTGTACTTTTAAGCCACTCAGATACCCTACGGGCTCGGAAAGTGCAACGAAACCATCAAATTTTAGCTAGAAACTGTATTTTTGTCGATTTTTATTGAATTTGAACTATATTTCAACGTTTTTTGATGGTTCTGAGCCACCAAACACACTTAAAGCATGCAGAATCGACTCAGAATAGGAAAAGGAGACGTTTAGGTCAATTTTATGCATTCTGGCGTTCGTAGATACAAGAAAACTGTTAAAATTCTTCAGAAACGTCACTTTTGAAGTGTTTTCTTGTACTTTTAAGCCACTCAGATACCCTACGGGCTCGGAAAGTGCAACGAAACCATCAAATTTTAGCTAGAAACTGTATTTTTGTCGATTTTTATTGAATTTGAACTATATTTCAACGTTTTTTGATGGTTCTGAGCCACCAAACACACTTAAAGCATGCAGAATCGACTCAGAATAGGAAAAGGAGACGTTTAGGTCAATTTTATGCATTCTGGCGTTCGTAGATACAAGAAAACTGTTAAAATTCTTCAGAAACGTCACTTTTGAAGGGCTTTCTTGTACTTTTAAGCCACTCAGATACCCTACGGGCTCGGAAAGTGCAACGAAACCATCAAATTTTAGCTAGAAACTGTATTTTTGTCGATTTTTATTGAATTTGAACTATATTTCAACGTTTTTTGATGGTTCTGAGCCACCAAACACACTTAAAGCATGCAGAATCGACTCAGAATAGGAAAAGGAGACGTTTAGGTCAATTTTATGCATTCTGGCGTTCGTAGATACAAGAAAACTGTTAAAATTCTTCAGAAACGTCACTTTTGAAGTGTTTTCTTGTAATTTTAAGCCACTCAGATACCCTACGGGCTCGGAAAGTGCAACGAAACCATCAAATTTTAGCTAGAAACTGTATTTTTGTCGATTTTTATTGAATTTGAACTATATTTCAACGTTTTTTGATGGTTCTGAGCCACCAAACACACTTAAAGCATGCAGAATCGACTCAGAATATGAAAAGGAGACGTTTAGGTCAATTTTATGCATTCTGGCGTTCGTAGATACAAGAAAACTGTTAAAATTCTTCAGAAACGTCACTTTTGAAGTGTTTTCTTGTACTTTTAAGCCACTCAGATACCCTACGGGCTCGGAAAGTGCAACGAAACCATCAAATTTTAGCTAGAAACTGTATTTTTGTCGATTTTTATTGAATTTGAACTATATTTCAACGTTTTTTGATGGTTCTGAGCCACCAAACACACTTAACGCATGCAGAATCGACTCAGAATAGGAAAAGGAGACGTTTAGGTCAATTTTATGCATTCTGGCGTTCGTAGATACAAGAAAACTGTTAAAATTCTTCAGAAACGTCACTTTTGAAGTGTTTTCTTGTACTTTTAAGCCACTCAGATAGCCTACGGGTTCGGAAAGTGCAACGAAACCATCAAATTTTAGCTAGAAACTGTATTTTTGTCGATTTTTATTGAATTTGAACTATATTTCAACGTTTTTTGATGGTTCTGAGCCACCAAACACACTTAAAGCATGCAGAATCGACTCAGAATAGGAAAAGGAGACGTTTAGGTCAATTTTATGCATTCTGGCGTTCGTAGATACAAGAAAACTGTTAAAATTCTTCAGAAACGTCACTTTTGAAGTGTTTTCTTGTACTTTTAAGCCACTCAGATACCCTACGGGCTCGGAAAGTGCAACGAAACCATCAAATTTTAGCTAGAAACTGTATTTTTGTCGATTTTTATTGAATTTGAACTATATTTCAACGTTTTTTGATGGTTCTGAGCCACCAAACACACTTAAAGCATGCAGAATCGACTCAGAATAGGAAAAGGAGACGTTTAGGTCAATTTTATGCATTCTGGCGTTCGTAGATACAAGAAAACTGTTAAAATTCTTCAGAAACGTCACTTTTGAAGTGTTTTCTTGTACTTTTAAGCCACTCAGATACCCTACGGGCTCGGAAAGTGCAACGAAACCATCAAATTTTAGCTAGAAACTGTATTTTTGTCGATTTTTATTGAATTTGAACTATATTTCAACGTTTTTTGATGGTTCTGAGCCACCAAACACACTTAAAGCATGCAGAATCGACTCAGAATAGGAAAAGGAGACGTTTAGGTCAATTTTATGCATTCTGGCGTTCGTAGATACAAGAAAACTGTTAAAATTCTTCAGAAACGTCACTTTTGAAGTGTTTTCTTGTACTTTTAAGCCACTCAGATACCCTACGGGCTCGGAAAGTGCAACGAAACCATCAAATTTTAGCTAGAAACTGTATTTTTGTCGATTTTTATTGAATTTGAACTATATTTCAACGTTTTTTGATGATTCTGAGCCACCAAACACACTTAAAGCATGCAGAATCGACTCAGAATAGGAAAAGGAGACGTTTAGGTCAATTTTATGCATTCTGGCGTTCGTAGATACAAGAAAACTGTTAAAATTCTTCAGAAACGTCACTTTTGAAGTGTTTTCTTGTACTTTTAAGCCACTCAGAACCCTACGGGCTCGGAAAGTGCAACGAAACCATCAAATTTTAGCTAGAAACTGTATTTTTGTCGATTTTTATTGAATTTGAACTATATTTCAACGTTTTTTGATGGTTCTGAGCCACCAAACACACTTAAAGCATGCAGAATCGACTCAGAATAGGAAAAGGAGACGTTTAGGTCAATTTTATGCATTCTGGCGTTCGTAGATACAAGAAAACTGTTAAAATTCTTCAGAAACGTCACTTTTGAAGTGTTTTCTTGTACTTTTAAGCCACTCAGATACCCTACGGGCTCGGAAAGTGCAACGAAACCATCAAATTTTAGCTAGAAACTGTATTTTTGTCGATTTTTATTGAATTTGAACTATATTTCAACGTTTTTTGATGGTTCTGAGCCACCAAACACACTTAAAGCATGCAGAATCGACTCAGAATAGGAAAAGGAGACGTTTAGGTCAATTTTATGCATTCTGGCGTTCGTAGATACAAGAAAACTGTTAAAATTCTTCAGAAACGTCACTTTTGAAGTGTTTTCTTGTACTTTTAAGCCACTCAGATACCCTACGGGCTCGGAAAGTGCAACGAAACCATCAAATTTTAGCTGGAAACTGTATTTTTGTCGATTTTTATTGAATTTGAACTATATTTCAAAGTTTTTTGATGGTTCTGAGCCACCAAACACACTTAAAGCATGCAGAATCGACTCAGAATAGGAAAAGGAGACGTTTAGGTCAATTTTATGCATTCTGGCGTTCGTAGATACAAGAAAACTGTTAAAATTCTTCAGAAACGTCACTTTTGAAGTGTTTTCTTGTACTTTTAAGCCACTCAGATACCCAATGGGCTCGGAAAGTGCAACGAAACCATCAAATTTTAGCTAGAAACTGTATTTTTGTCGATTTTTATTGAATTTGAACTATATTTCAACGTTTTTTGATGTTTCTGAGCCACCAAACACACTTAAAGCATGCAGAATCGACTCAGAATAGGAAAAGGAGACGTTTAGGTCAATTTTATGCATTCTGGCGTTCGTAGATACAAGAAAACTGTTAAAATTCTTCAGAAACGTCACTTTTGAAGTGTTTTCTTGTACTTTTAAGCCACTCAGATACCCTACGGGCTCGGAAAGTGCAACGAAACCATCAAATTTTAGCTAGAAACTGTATTTTTGTCGATTTTTATTGAATTTGAACTATATTTCAACGTTTTTTGATGGTTCTGAGCCACCAAACACACTTAAAGCATGCAGAATCGACTCAGAATAGGAAAAGGAGACGTTTAGGTCAATTTTATGCATTCTGGCGTTCGTAGATACAAGAAAACTGTTAAAATTCTTCAGAAACGTCACTTTTGAAGTGTTTTCTTGTACTTTTAAGCCACTCAGATACCCTACGGGCTCGGAAAGTGCAACGAAACCATCAAATTTTAGCTAGAAACTGTATTTTTGTCGATTTTTATTGAATTTGAACTATATTTCAACGTTTTTTGATGGTTCTGAGCCACCAAACACACTTAAAGCATGCAGAATCGACTCAGAATAGGAAAAGGAGACGTTTAGGTCAATTTTATGCATTCTGGCGTTCGTAGATACAAGAAAACTGTTAAAATTCTTCAGAAACGTCACTTTTGAAGGGCTTTCTTGTACTTTTAAGCCACTCAGATACCCTACGGGCTCGGAAAGTGCAACGAAACCATCAAATTTTAGCTAGAAACTGTATTTTTGTCGATTTTTATTGAATTTGAACTATATTTCAACGTTTTTTGATGGTTCTGAGCCACCAAACACACTTAAAGCATGCAGAATCGACTCAGAATAGGAAAAGGAGACGTTTAGGTCAATTTTATGCATTCTGGCGTTCGTAGATACAAGAAAACTGTTAAAATTCTTCAGAAACGTCACTTTTGAAGTGTTTTCTTGTAATTTTAAGCCACTCAGATACCCTACGGGCTCGGAAAGTGCAACGAAACCATCAAATTTTAGCTAGAAACTGTATTTTTGTCGATTTTTATTGAATTTGAACTATATTTCAACGTTTTTTGATGGTTCTGAGCCACCAAACACACTTAAAGCATGCAGAATCGACTCAGAATATGAAAAGGAGACGTTTAGGTCAATTTTATGCATTCTGGCGTTCGTAGATACAAGAAAACTGTTAAAATTCTTCAGAAACGTCACTTTTGAAGTGTTTTCTTGTACTTTTAAGCCACTCAGATACCCTACGGGCTCGGAAAGTGCAACGAAACCATCAAATTTTAGCTAGAAACTGTATTTTTGTCGATTTTTATTGAATTTGAACTATATTTCAACGTTTTTTGATGGTTCTGAGCCACCAAACACACTTAACGCATGCAGAATCGACTCAGAATAGGAAAAGGAGACGTTTAGGTCAATTTTATGCATTCTGGCGTTCGTAGATACAAGAAAACTGTTAAAATTCTTCAGAAACGTCACTTTTGAAGTGTTTTCTTGTACTTTTAAGCCACTCAGATAGCCTACGGGTTCGGAAAGTGCAACGAAACCATCAAATTTTAGCTAGAAACTGTATTTTTGTCGATTTTTATTGAATTTGAACTATATTTCAACGTTTTTTGATGGTTCTGAGCCACCAAACACACTTAAAGCATGCAGAATCGACTCAGAATAGGAAAAGGAGACGTTTAGGTCAATTTTATGCATTCTGGCGTTCGTAGATACAAGAAAACTGTTAAAATTCTTCAGAAACGTCACTTTTGAAGTGTTTTCTTGTACTTTTAAGCCACTCAGATACCCTACGGGCTCGGAAAGTGCAACGAAACCATCAAATTTTAGCTAGAAACTGTATTTTTGTCGATTTTTATTGAATTTGAACTATATTTCAACGTTTTTTGATGGTTCTGAGCCACCAAACACACTTAAAGCATGCAGAATCGACTCAGAATAGGAAAAGGAGACGTTTAGGTCAATTTTATGCATTCTGGCGTTCGTAGATACAAGAAAACTGTTAAAATTCTTCAGAAACGTCACTTTTGAAGTGTTTTCTTGTACTTTTAAGCCACTCAGATACCCTACGGGCTCGGAAAGTGCAACGAAACCATCAAATTTTAGCTAGAAACTGTATTTTTGTCGATTTTTATTGAATTTGAACTATATTTCAACGTTTTTTGATGGTTCTGAGCCACCAAACACACTTAAAGCATGCAGAATCGACTCAGAATAGGAAAAGGAGACGTTTAGGTCAATTTTATGCATTCTGGCGTTCGTAGATACAAGAAAACTGTTAAAATTCTTCAGAAACGTCACTTTTGAAGTGTTTTCTTGTACTTTTAAGCCACTCAGATACCCTACGGGCTCGGAAAGTGCAACGAAACCATCAAATTTTAGCTAGAAACTGTATTTTTGTCGATTTTTATTGAATTTGAACTATATTTCAACGTTTTTTGATGATTCTGAGCCACCAAACACACTTAAAGCATGCAGAATCGACTCAGAATAGGAAAAGGAGACGTTTAGGTCAATTTTATGCATTCTGGCGTTCGTAGATACAAGAAAACTGTTAAAATTCTTCAGAAACGTCACTTTTGAAGTGTTTTCTTGTACTTTTAAGCCACTCAGAACCCTACGGGCTCGGAAAGTGCAACGAAACCATCAAATTTTAGCTAGAAACTGTATTTTTGTCGATTTTTATTGAATTTGAACTATATTTCAACGTTTTTTGATGGTTCTGAGCCACCAAACACACTTAAAGCATGCAGAATCGACTCAGAATAGGAAAAGGAGACGTTTAGGTCAATTTTATGCATTCTGGCGTTCGTAGATACAAGAAAACTGTTAAAATTCTTCAGAAACGTCACTTTTGAAGTGTTTTCTTGTACTTTTAAGCCACTCAGATACCCTACGGGCTCGGAAAGTGCAACGAAACCATCAAATTTTAGCTAGAAACTGTATTTTTGTCGATTTTTATTGAATTTGAACTATATTTCAACGTTTTTTGATGGTTCTGAGCCACCAAACACACTTAAAGCATGCAGAATCGACTCAGAATAGGAAAAGGAGACGTTTAGGTCAATTTTATGCATTCTGGCGTTCGTAGATACAAGAAAACTGTTAAAATTCTTCAGAAACGTCACTTTTGAAGTGTTTTCTTGTACTTTTAAGCCACTCAGATACCCAACGGGCTCGGAAAGTGCAACGAAACCATCAAATTTTAGCTAGAAACTGTATTTTTGTCGATTTTTATTGAATTTGAACTATATTTCAACGTTTTTTGATGGTTCTGAGCCACCAAACACACTTAAAGCATGCAGAATCGACTCAGAATAGGAAAAGGAGACGTTTAGGTCAATTTTATGCATTCTGGCGTTCGTAGATACAAGAAAACTGTCAAAATTCTTCAGAAACGTCACTTTTGAAGTGTTTTCTTGTACTTTTAAGCCACTCAGATACCCTACGGGCTCGGAAAGTGCAACGAAACCATCAAATTTTAGCTAGAAACTGTATTTTTGTCGATTTTTATTGAATTTGAACTATATTTCAACGTTTTTTGATGGTTCTGAGCCACCAAACACACTTAAAGCATGCAGAATCGACTCAGAATAGGAAAAGGAGACGTTTAGGCCAATTTTATGCATTCTGGCGTTCGTAGATACAAGAAAACTTAAAATTCTTCAGAAACGTCACTTTTGAAGTGTTTTCTTGTACTTTTAAGCCACTCAGATACCCTACGGGCTCGGAAAGTGCAACGAAACCATCAAATTTTAGCTAGAAACTGTATTTTTGTCGATTTTTATTGAATTTGAACTATATTTCAACGTTTTTTGATGGTTCTGAGCCACCAAACACACTTAAAGCATGCAGAATCAACTCAGAATAGGAAAAGGAGACGTTTAGGTCAATTTTATGCATTCTGGCGTTCGTAGATACAAGAAAACTGTTAAAATTCTTCAGAAACGTCACTTTTGAAGTGTTTTCTTGTAATTTTAAGCCACTCAGATACCCTACGGGCTCGGAAAGTGCAACGAAACCATCAAATTTTAGCTAGAAACTGTATTTTTGTCGATTTTTATTGAATTTGAACTATATTTCAACGTTTTTTGATGGTTCTGAGCCACCAAACACACTTAACGCATGCAGAATCGACTCAGAATAGGAAAAGGAGACGTTTAGGTCAATTTTATGCATTCTGGCGTTCGTAGATACAAGAAAACTGTTAAAATTCTTCAGAAACGTCACTTTTGAAGTGTTTTCTTGTACTTTTAAGCCACTCAGATAGCCTACGGGTTCGGAAAGTGCAACGAAACCATCAAATTTTAGCTAGAAACTGTATTTTTGTCGATTTTTATTGAATTTGAACTATATTTCAACGTTTTTTGATGGTTCTGAGCCACCAAACACACTTAAAGCATGCAGAATCGACTCAGAATAGGAAAAGGAGACGTTTAGGTCAATTTTATGCATTCTGGCGTTCGTAGATACAAGAAAACTGTTAAAATTCTTCAGAAACGTCACTTTTGAAGTGTTTTCTTGTACTTTTAAGCCACTCAGATACCCTACGGGCTCGGAAAGTGCAACGAAACCATCAAATTTTAGCTAGAAACTGTATTTTTGTCGATTTTTATTGAATTTGAACTATATTTCAACGTTTTTTGATGGTTCTGAGCCACCAAACACACTTAAAGCATGCAGAATCGACTCAGAATAGGAAAAGGAGACGTTTAGGTCAATTTTATGCATTCTGGCGTTCGTAGATACAAGAAAACTGTTAAAATTCTTCAGAAACGTCACTTTTGAAGTGTTTTCTTGTACTTTTAAGCCACTCAGATACCCTACGGGCTCGGAAAGTGCAACGAAACCATCAAATTTTAGCTAGAAACTGTATTTTTGTCGATTTTTATTGAATTTGAACTATATTTCAACGTTTTTTGATGGTTCTGAGCCACCAAACACACTTAAAGCATGCAGAATCGACTCAGAATAGGAAAAGGAGACGTTTAGGTCAATTTTATGCATTCTGGCGTTCGTAGATACAAGAAAACTGTTAAAATTCTTCAGAAACGTCACTTTTGAAGTGTTTTCTTGTACTTTTAAGCCACTCAGATACCCTACGGGCTCGGAAAGTGCAACGAAACCATCAAATTTTAGCTAGAAACTGTATTTTTGTCGATTTTTATTGAATTTGAACTATATTTCAACGTTTTTTGATGATTCTGAGCCACCAAACACACTTAAAGCATGCAGAATCGACTCAGAATAGGAAAAGGAGACGTTTAGGTCAATTTTATGCATTCTGGCGTTCGTAGATACAAGAAAACTGTTAAAATTCTTCAGAAACGTCACTTTTGAAGTGTTTTCTTGTACTTTTAAGCCACTCAGATACCCTACGGGCTCGGAAAGTGCAACGAAACCATCAAATTTTAGCTAGAAACTGTATTTTTGTCGATTTTTATTGAATTTGAACTATATTTCAACGTTTTTTGATGGTTCTGAGCCACCAAACACACTTAAAGCATGCAGAATCGACTCAGAATAGGAAAAGGAGACGTTTAGGTCAATTTTATGCATTCTGGCGTTCGTAGATACAAGAAAACTGTTAAAATTCTTCAGAAACGTCACTTTTGAAGTGTTTTCTTGTACTTTTAAGCCACTCAGATACCCTACGGGCTCGGAAAGTGCAACGAAACCATCAAATTTTAGCTAGAAACTGTATTTTTGTCGATTTTTATTGAATTTGAACTATATTTCAACGTTTTTTGATGGTTCTGAGCCACCAAACACACTTAAAGCATGCAGAATCGACTCAGAATAGGAAAAGGAGACGTTTAGGTCAATTTTATGCATTCTGGCGTTCGTAGATACAAGAAAACTGTTAAAATTCTTCAGAAACGTCACTTTTGAAGTGTTTTCTTGTACTTTTAAGCCACTCAGATACCCAACGGGCTCGGAAAGTGCAACGAAACCATCAAATTTTAGCTAGAAACTGTATTTTTGTCGATTTTTATTGAATTTGAACTATATTTCAACGTTTTTTGATGGTTCTGAGCCACCAAACACACTTAAAGCATGCAGAATCGACTCAGAATAGGAAAAGGAGACGTTTAGGTCAATTTTATGCATTCTGGCGTTCGTAGATACAAGAAAACTGTTAAAATTCTTCAGAAACGTCACTTTTGAAGTGTTTTCTTGTACTTTTAAGCCACTCAGATACCCTACGGGCTCGGAAAGTGCAACGAAACCATCAAATTTTAGCTAGAAACTGTATTTTTGTCGATTTTTATTGAATTTGAACTATATTTCAAAGTTTTTTGATGGTTCTGAGCCACCAAACACACTTAACGCATGCAGAATCGACTCAGAATAGGAAAAGGAGACGTTTAGGTCAATTTTATGCATTCTGGCGTTCGTAGATACAAGAAAACTGTTAAAATTCTTCAGAAACGTCACTTTTGAAGTGTTTTCTTGTACTTTTAAGCCACTCAGATAGCCTACGGGTTCGGAAAGTTCAACGAAACCATCAAATTTTAGCTAGAAACTGTATTTTTGTCGATTTTTATTGAATTTGAACTATATTTCAACGTTTTTTGATGGTTCTGAGCCACCAAACACACTTAAAGCATGCAGAATCGACTCAGAATAGGAAAAGGAGACGTTTAGGTCAATTTTATGCATTCTGGCGTTCGTAGATACAAGAAAACTGTTAAAATTCTTCAGAAACGTCACTTTTGAAGTGTTTTCTTGTACTTTTAAGCCACTCAGATACCCTACGGGCTCGGAAAGTGCAACGAAACCATCAAATTTTAGCTAGAAACTGTATTTTTGTCGATTTTTATTGAATTTGAACTATATTTCAACGTTTTTTGATGGTTCTGAGCCACCAAACACACTTAAAGCATGCAGAATCGACTCAGAATAGGAAAAGGAGACGTTTAGGTCAATTTTATGCATTCTGGCGTTCGTAGATACAAGAAAACTGTTAAAATTCTTCAGAAACGTCACTTTTGAAGTGTTTTCTTGTACTTTTAAGCCACTCAGATACCCTAGGGGCTCGGAAAGTGCAACGAAACCATAAAATTTTAGCTAGAAACTGTATTTTTGTCGATTTTTATTGAATTTGAACTATATTTCAACGTTTTTTGATGGTTCTGAGCCACCAAACACACTTAAAGCATGCAGAATCGACTCAGAATAGGAAAAGGAGACGTTTAGGTCAATTTTATGCATTCTGGCGTTCGTAGATACAAGAAAACTGTTAAAATTCTTCAGAAACGTCACTTTTGAAGTGTTTTCTTGTACTTTTAAGCCACTCAGATACCCTACGGGCTCGGAAAGTGCAACGAAACCATCAAATTTTAGCTAGAAACTGTATTTTTGTCGATTTTGATTGAATTTGAACTATATTTCAACGTTTTTTGATGGTTCTGAACCACCAAACACACTTAAAGCATGCAGAATCGACTCAGAATAGGAAAAGGAGACGTTTAGGTCAATTTTATGCATTCTGGCGTTCGTAGATACAAGAAAACTGTTAAAATTCTTCAGAAACGTCACTTTTGAAGTGTTTTCTTGTACTTTTAAGCCACTCAGATACCCTACGGGCTCGGAAAGTGCAACGAAACCATCAAATTTTAGCTAGAAACTGTATTTTTGTCGATTTTTATTGAATTTGAACTATATTTCAACGTTTTTTGATGGTTTTGAGCCACCAAACACACTTAAAGCATGCAGAATCGACTCAGAATAGAAAAAGGAGACGTTTAGGTCAATTTTATGCATTCTGGCGTTCGTAGATACAAGAAAACTGTTAAAATTCTTCAGAAACGTCACTTTTGAAGTGTTTTCTTGTACTTTTAAGCCACTCAGATACCCTACGGGCTCGGAAAGTGCAACGAAACCATCAAATTTTAGCTAGAAACTGTATTTTTGTCGATTTTTATTGAATTTGAACTATATTTCAACGTTTTTTGATGGTTCTGAGCCACCAAACACACTTAAAGCATGCAGAATCGACTCAGAATAGGAAAAGGAGACGTTTAGGTCAATTTTATGCATTCTGGCGTTCGTAGATACAAGAAAACTGTTAAAATTCTTCAGAAACGTCACTTTTGAAGTGTTTTCTTGTACTTTTAAGCCACTCAGATACCCTACATGCTCGGAAAGTGCAACGAAACCATCAAATTTTAGCTAGAAACTGTATTTTTGTCGATTTTTATTGAATTTGAACTATATTTCAACGTTTTTTGATGGTTCTGAGCCACCAAACACACTTAAAGCATGCAGAATCGACTCAGAATAGGAAAAGGAGACGTTTAGGTAAATTTTATGCATTCTGGCGTTCGTAGATACAAGAAAACTGTTAAAATTCTTCAGAAACGTCACTTTTGAAGTGTTTTCTTAATAATAATAATAATAATAATAATAATAATAAATTTAATTGCCCAACAGAACAGTGTTCCAATAACAGGACAATATATATATAAATTAACAAACAATTGATAAATTAACTTAAAACTTAACTATATAGTTTTTCTAAGAATACACCATTTAGCGACTCATCTAACAAACAAAATTAAATTAAATAATCTTAAAACAAAATAAATTAAATTAAATTAAATCATATTAACCTGTATCAGGGATCTGTAAATAACATGTACATAAAACGCAATGCTAATTTCTAGAGAACTTAATTTGAATTGCTTCCTTTAAATCTCTTATACTGCAATGAAATATGTCAATATGGTTTTTCTTTTCAATTAAATTCAAATAATAACCCATAACATATAATGGAGCTTTTTTTCCAATGTTCGTCCTAGTCCTATCATAATACAATGTGATCGCATATCTACTGTTAAACCTGGGAATATTAAAGTTCAACAAACCTACCAATTCACTACAGTCTATGCGGTTGTTAATTAAATTATGTAAGAATACTACAGCGCTGATTATTCTTCTACAAAAAAGTGTGTTCTCATTAAATCTGCCCAACAGTAAATCATTAGAGCAATTTCTTTCTGGCCATCTACCCTCTTCTTTGTAAAAGAGATACTTAAAAAATTTACGTTGAACGCTTTCCAGGTACAAGACTTGAGAATTATAGTATGGATGCCAGGCTAGAGAGCAATACTCAAGTTTAGAGCGCACGAGTGCGTGATACAAAGTTTTCAATGACCCTGTGTTGGAAAATTCCTTACAATTTCTCAGAATAAAGCCTAACATTTTTCTAGCACTTAACACGATGTAGTTTATATGTTCTTTAAAACTAAATTTAGAATCATATATAACACCTAGATCTTTAATAGTGTCACACTTTTCTAAGATACGATTATCAACGTGATAATCAAACTCATAAATCAATTGCCGATGCGTAAATGATACAATCTTACATTTATTCTTGTTCGGAACCAAGTCGTGACGTATAAATGATCTAATCAAATTGTTAACATCATCTTGCAATAATAAACAGTCAGCATCATTATTTATTTGACGATATAGTTTAACATCGTCCGCATAAATCAAAATCTTAGAATGATATAAACACTCCGTGATATCCTTAATGTACATAGAAAACAATAGTGGGCCCAGGGTTGAGCCTTGTGGTACACCCGACAATGTAATGTAGCAATCAGACATGTAACCATTTATCACAACATGATTTCTACGATCCATCAAATAGGATTCGAAGAGGTCAGTTAATTTGTTCGAAAAACCAAAAGTTGATAATTTGTTCACTAGTAGTTGATGATTAACTCTGTCAAACGCCTTGGTCAAATCAGCATATACAACATCTAGCTGACTTCTTCGATCCAATGTTTGTACTATATCCTGAGACATACATGTAAGATTCGTTAATGTAGATCTTCCTTTAGTAAATCCATGTTGAGAATTACCAAGCAGAGATTTAATTTGAAAATAAATTTGACTATGTAAAACGGATTCAAAAATTTTCGAAAAATTACATAGTAAAGATATAGGCCTGTAGTTCTTACCATGCGCTCTATCACCACTTTTGAATATTGGCACAATTTTAGCGGTTTTCCATAGAGTAGGAAAACAAGCAGTATTTGAGATAAGATTGAAAAGATGCAACAATGGCTCCAAGAACACCGCCGAACAGTCTTTGATAAGAAAACTTGGAACCTGGTCGACTCCAGAAACTCTACTATCTTTTAACTTTTTAATGGCTTTTAAAATTGATACTTCATTGATGTTTACTTTAACATACACACTACCACAGCTAAAAGTGTTATTAAAATCAAGAGGAACTGCTGTGTTACTAAAATTAGAACTAAAAAGTTTAGCAAAATTATTTACAATATCTTTAGGATTGTCTGCAAATTTAGTATCAAAGTAAATCTTATTAGGTACAGTAGAGTGTCCTTTTTTTTCTTTGACATATGACCAGAAATGTTTAGGAGTAGTCAGGAGAGCGTTTTCAGCATTTATTACATAATTGCGAAAATCTCTTTTTATCAGCATCTTTACCGAGCGACGTAATGCAAAAAATTGTTTTTTAGTTTCTAGTGTTTTCTGACATTTATACATTTTAAAGAACTTTTGCTTTACCTTAATTTGTTCTCTGAGTTCACTTGAATACCAGCTAGGATAACTGAGCTTCCTACATCTAACCAAAGGCACATGCTTATCAAAGACTGTGTAAAGTTTCTCGTAAAATAAATCACAAGCAGTGTTAACATCTGTACATTCAAACAAGGTAGACCAATCTAATTTTAACAAATCTAAGTATAGTGCGTGAAAATTTGCTTTTTTAAAATTATAGGTTTTAGCTGACGTACAGTACGTGGAGAACTTATTATTTTGACTATTTTTAAAAGTAATATTAACAGATAAAGCTGGATGATACAAGTCTTCACGAACAATAGGGCACGTATCACGTTCAATCGCACATTCATCTAAATTACTAAAAGCTAGGTCTAGGAGTCTGCCATCACAGTTATATACAGCATTATGTTGCCTTAAATCTAAAAATGACATCATATTGCGTATTATGTCAGATTTCGAATCTCTTACACCACTGGAAAAGGAGGCTGAATTGAAATCACCTATTAACAAAATGTTAGGGTAATTAAGGATCAAATTCTCTAAATACTCAAAAAAAGATTCGAAGTCAGGCACCGTTACATCAGGAGGTATATAAATCACTATGATATACAACATATTACTACCCAAATTAAGCTTACATCCTACAATGTCAATAAAGTAGTTTAAGTTACACGCTGAGAGGTCAACATTAGTAGCTGCGTACATCCTATTCACAGCAAGAATCACACCGCCACCTCTACGACGACCGGTGTGCACAAAGTCCCTATCAGTTCTAAATACATCGAAGTTAGGAGGCATAAACTCATTATCATCTACCGACGAATCAAGCCACGACTCAGTAATACATACAATGTCGAACTCCGAATCGCTTAAATTATAATAAACTTCATTCACTTTAGACTTAATACTGCGCGCATTCTGATAGTAAATAGACAGATTCGAAATGTTGGGCACTCCTAGTTTAAATTAGGAGATGTGCTAGATGAGCTCGGTTGAGGATTACCATGAATTTCTACAATTTGTGGTACACCATGTATATATTTTATAGTAAACCTAACACCATTTGAATTACGTCTAGCAAGTTCAGCACGTAGATCATTTAAATGCTTTAATTGCATAGGAGTCTTATCATCTCTGATCACAATTTTATTGAACTTAGTTTTCGCTAAAGCAGATTTCTTGCGAAGGACCATACGAGCTATTTCAGGTGATTTGAACTTTAGCTTGAGTAATCGAGGCCTGCTTACACCACTTGATTTACCAACACGAACTGCAAAACCTGGAGAGACGACAGCTTCTGGATCTATCAATTCAAGTATGTCATTAGCCACAGTAATATCATCAATATTGGGATCCTCTGGAACGTTAGCTAGGATAATGTTACTAGAACTCTTTCTTGTACTTTTAAGCCACTCAGATACCCTATGGGCTCGGAAAGTGCAACGAAACCATCAAATTTTAGCTAGAAACTGTATTTTTGTCGATTTTTATTGAATTTGAACTATATTTCAACGTTTTTTGATGGTTCTGAGCCACCAAACACACTTAAAGCATGCAGAATCGACTCAGAATAGGAAAAGGAGACGTTTAGGTCAATTTTATGCATTCTGGCGTTCGTAGATACAAGAAAACTGTTAAAATTCTTCAGAAACGTCACTTTTGAAGTGTTTTCTTGTACTTTTAAGCCACTCAGATAACCTACGGGCTCGGAAAGTGCAACGAAACCATAAAATTTTAGCTAGAAACTGTATTTTTGTCGATTTTTATTGAATTTGAACTATATTTCAACGTTTTTTGATGGTTCTGAGCCACCAAACACACTTAAAGCATGCAGAATCGACTCAGAATAGGAAAAGGAGACGTTTAGGTCAATTTTATGCATTCTGGCGTTCGTAGATACAAGAAAAGTGTTAAAATTCTTCAGAAACGTCACTTTTGAAGTGTTTTCTTGTACTTTTAAGCCACTCAGATACCCTACGGGCTCGGAAAGTGCAACGAAACCATCAAATTTTAGCTAGAAACTGTATTTTTGTCGATTTTTATTGAATTTGAACTATATTTCAACGTTTTTTGATGGTTCTGAGCCACCAAACACACTTAAAGCATGCAGAATCGACTCAGAATAGGAAAAGGAGACGTTTAGGTCAATTTTATGCATTCTGGTTTTCTTAGATACAAGAAAACTGTTAAAATTCTTCAGAAACGTCACTTTTGAAGTGTTTTCTTGTACTTTTAAGCCACTCAGATACCCTACGGGCTCGGAAAGTGCAACGAAACCATCAAATTTTAGCTAGAAACTGTATTTTTGTCGATTTTTATTGAATTTGAACTATATTTCAACGTTTTTTGATGGTTCTGAGCCACCAAACACACTTAAAGCATGCAGAATCGACTCAGAATAGGAAAAGGAGACGTTTAGGTCAATTTTATGCATTCTGGCGTTCGTAGATACAAGAAAACTGTTAAAATTCTTCAGAAACGTCACTTTTGAAGTGTTTTCTTGTACTTTTAAGCCACTCAGATACCCTACGGGCTCGGAAAGTGCAACGAAACCAAAAAATTTTAGCTAGAAACTGTGTTTTTGTCGATTTTTATTGAATTTGAACTATATTTCAACGTTTTTTGATGGTTCTGAGCCACCAAACACACTTAAAGCATGCAGAATCGACTCAGAATAGGAAAAGGAGACGTTTAGGTCAATTTTATGCATTCTGGCGTTCGTAGATACAAGAAAAGTGTTAAAATTCTTCAGAAACGTCACTTTTGAAGTGTTTTCTTGTACTTTTAAGCCACTCAGATACCCTACGGGCTCGGAAAGTGCAACGAAACCATCAAATTTTAGCTAGAAACTGTATTTTTGTCGATTTTTATTGAATTTGAACTATATTTCAACGTTTTTTGATGGTTCTGAGCCACCAAACACACTTAAAGCATGCAGAATCGACTCAGAACAGGAAAAGGAGACGTTTAGGTCAATTTTATGCATTCTGGTGTTCGTAGATACAAGAAAACTGTTAAAATTCTTCAGAAACGTCACTTTTGAAGTGTTTTCTTGTACTTTTAAGCCATTCAGATACCCTACGGGCTCGGAAAGTGCAACGAAACCATCAAATTTTAGCTAGAAACTGTATTTTTGTCGATTTTTATTGAATTTGAACTATATTTCAACGTTTTTTGATGGTTCTGAGCCACCAAACACACTTAAAGCATGCAGAATCGACTCAGAATAGGAAAAAGAGACGTTTAGGTCAATTTTATGCATTCTGGCGTTCGTAGATACAAGAAAACTGTTAAAATTCTTCAGAAACGTCACTTTTGAAGTGTTTTCTTGTACTTTTAAGCCACTCAGATACCCTACGGGCTCGGAAAGTGCAACGAAACCATCAAATTTTAGCTAGAAACTGTATTTTTGTCGATTTTTATTGAATTTGAACTATATTTCAACGTTTTTTGATGGTTCTGAGCCACCAAACACACTTAAAGCATGCAGAATCGACTCAGAATAGGAAAAGGAGACGTTTAGGTCAATTTTATGCATTCTGGCGTTCGTAGATACAAGAAAACTGTTAAAATTCTTCAGAAACGTCACTTTTGAAGTGTTTTCTTGTACTTTTAAGCCACTCAGATACCCTACGGGCTCGGAAAGTGCAACGAAACCATCAAATTTTAGCTAGAAACTGTATTTTTGTCGATTTTTATTGAATTTGAACTATATTTCAACGTTTTTTGATGGTTCTGAGCCACCAAACACACTTAAAGCATGCAGAATCGACTCAGAATAGGAAAAGGAGAGGTTTAGGTCAATTTTATGCATTCTGGCGTTCGTAGATACAAGAAAACTGTTAAAATTCTTCAGAAACGTCACTTTTGAAGTGTTTTCTTGTACTTTTAAGCCACTCAGATACCCTACGGGCTCGGAAAGTGCAACGAAACCATCAAATTTTAGCTAGAAACTGTATTTCTGTCGATTTTTATTGAATTTGAACTACATTTCAACGTTTTTTGACGGTTCTGAGCCACCAAACACACTTAAAGCATGCAGAATCGACTCAGAATAGGAAAAGGAGACGTTTAGGTCAATTTTATGCATTCTGGCGTTCGTAGATACAAGAAAACTGTTAAAATTCTTCAGAAACGTCACTTTTGAATTGTTTTCTTGTACTTTTAAGCCACTCAGATACCCTACGGGCTCGGAAAGTGCAACGAAACCATCAAATTTTAGCTAGAAACTGTATTTTTGTCGATTTTTATTGAATTTGAACTATATTTCAACGTTTTTTGATGGTTCTAAGCCACCAAACACACTTAAAGCATGCAGAATCGACTCAGAATAGGAAAAGGAGACGTTTAGGTCAATTTTATGCATTCTGGCGTTCGTAGATACAAGAAAACTGTTAAAATTCTTCAGAAACGTCACTTTTGAAGTGTTTTCTTGTACTTTTAAGCCACTCAGATATCCTACGGGCTCGGAAAGTGCAACGAAACCATCAAATTTTAGCTAGAAACTGTATTTTTGTCGATTTTTATTGAATTTGAACTATATTTCAACGTTTTTTGATGGTTCTGAGCCACCAAACACACTTAAAGCATGCAGAATCGACTCAGAATAGGAAAAGGAGACGTTTAGGCCAATTTTATGCATTCTGGCGTTCGTAGATACAAGAAAACTGTTAAAATTCTTCAGAAACGTCACTTTTGAAGTGTTTTCTTGTACTTTTAAGCCACTCAGATACCCTACGGGCTCGGAAAGTGCAACGAAACCATCAAATTTTAGCTAGAAACTGTATTTTTGTCGATTTTTATTGAATTTGAACTATATTTCAACGTTTTTTGATGGTTCTGAGCCACCAAACACACTTAAAGCATGCAGAATCGACTCAGAATAGGAAAAGGAGACGTTTAGGTCAATTTTATGCATTCTGGCGTTCGTAGATACAAGAAAACTGTTAAAATTCTTCAGAAACGTCACTTTTGAAGTGTTTTCTTGTACTTTTAAGCCACTCAGATACCCTACGGGCTCGGAAAGTGCAACGAAACCATCAAATTTTAGCTAGAAACTGTATTTTTGTCGATTTTTATTGAATTTGAACTATATTTCAACGTTTTTTGATGGTTCTGAGCCACCAAACACACTTAAAGCATGCAGAATCGACTCAGAATAGGAAAAGGAGAGGTTTAGGTCAATTTTATGCATTCTGGCGTTCGTAGATACAAGAAAACTGTTAAAATTCTTCAGAAACGTCACTTTTGAAGTGTTTTCTTGTACTTTTAAGCCACTCAGATACCCTACGGGCTCGGAAAGTGCAACGAAACCATCAAATTTTAGCTAGAAACTGTATTTCTGTCGATTTTTATTGAATTTGAACTACATTTCAACGTTTTTTGACGGTTCTGAGCCACCAAACACACTTAAAGCATGCAGAATCGACTCAGAATAGGAAAAGGAGACGTTTAGGTCAATTTTATGCATTCTGGCGTTCGTAGATACAAGAAAACTGTTAAAATTCTTCAGAAACGTCACTTTTGAATTGTTTTCTTGTACTTTTAAGCCACTCAGATACCCTACGGGCTCGGAAAGTGCAACGAAACCATCAAATTTTAGCTAGAAACTGTATTTTTGTCGATTTTTATTGAATTTGAACTATATTTCAACGTTTTTTGATGGTTCTAAGCCACCAAACACACTTAAAGCATGCAGAATCGACTCAGAATAGGAAAAGGAGACGTTTAGGTCAATTTTATGCATTCTGGCGTTCGTAGATACAAGAAAACTGTTAAAATTCTTCAGAAACGTCACTTTTGAAGTGTTTTCTTGTACTTTTAAGCCACTCAGATATCCTACGGGCTCGGAAAGTGCAACGAAACCATCAAATT
The DNA here is from genome assembly GCF_036711695.1 of Zophobas morio. Taxonomy (NCBI): domain Eukaryota; kingdom Metazoa; phylum Arthropoda; class Insecta; order Coleoptera; family Tenebrionidae; genus Zophobas; species Zophobas morio. The sequence continues at coordinate 173,657 of NW_026972369.1, read as the reverse complement.
TTAGCTAGAAACTGTATTTTTGTCGATTTTTATTGAATTTGAACTATATTTCAACGTTTTTTGATGGTTCTGAGCCACCAAACACACTTAAAGCATGCAGAATCGACTCAGAATAGGAAAAGGAGACGTTTAGGCCAATTTTATGCATTCTGGCGTTCGTAGATACAAGAAAACTGTTAAAATTCTTCAGAAACGTCACTTTTGAAGTGTTTTCTTGTACTTTTAAGCCACTCAGATACCCTACGGGCTCGGAAAGTGCAACGAAACCATCAAATTTTAGCTAGAAACTGTATTTTTGTCGATTTTTATTGAATTTGAACTATATTTCAACGTTTTTTGATGGTTCTGAGCCACCAAACACACTTAAAGCATGCAGAATCGACTCAGAATAGGAAAAGGAGACGTTTAGGTCAATTTTATGCATTCTGGCGTTCGTAGATACAAGAAAACTGTTAAAATTCTTCAGAAACGTCACTTTTGAAGTGTTTTCTTGTACTTTTAAGCCACTCAGATACCCTACGGGCTCGGAAAGTGCAACGAAACCATCAAATTTTAGCTAGAAACTGTATTTTTGTCGATTTTTATTGAATTTGAACTATATTTCAACGTTTTTTGATGGTTCTGAGCCACCAAACACACTTAAAGCATGCAGAATCGACTCAGAATAGGAAAAGGAGACGTTTAGGTCAATTTTATGCATGCATGTCGTTGCACTTTCAGATACCCTACGGGCTCGGAAAGTGCAACGAAACCATCAAATTTTAGCTAGAAACTGTATTTTTGTCGATTTTTATTGAATTTGAACTATATTTCAACGTTTTTTGATGGTTCTGAGCCACCAAACACACTTAAAGCATGCAGAATCGACTCAGAATAGGAAAAGGAGACGTTTAGATCAATTTTATGCATTCTGGCGTTCGTAGATACAAGAAAACTGTTAAAATTCTTCAGAAACGTCACTTTTGAAGTGTTTTCTTGTACTTTTAAGCCACTCAGATACCCAACGGGCTCGGAAAGTGCAACGAAACCATCAAATTTTAGCTAGAAACTGTATTTTTGTCGATTTTTATTGAATTTGAACTATATTTCAACGTTTTTTGATGGTTCTGAGCCACCAAACACACTTAAAGCATGCAGAATCGACTCAGAATAGGAAAAGGAGACGTTTAGGTCAATTTTATGCATTCTGGCGTTCGTAGATACAAGAAAACTGTTAAAATTCTTCAGAAACGTCACTTTTGAAGTGTTTTCTTGTACTTTTAAGCCACTCAGATACCCTACGGGCTCGGAAAGTGCAACGAAACCATCAAATTTTAGCTAGAAACTGTATTTTTGTCGATTTTTATTGAATTTGAACTATATTTCAACGTTTTTTGATGGTTCTGAGCCACCAAACACACTTAAAGCATGCAGAATCGACTCAGAATAGGAAAAGGAGACGTTTAGGTCAATTTTATGCATTCTGGCGTTCGTAGATACAAGAAAACTGTTAAAATTCTTCAGAAACGTCACTTTTGAAGTGTTTTCTTGTACTTTTAAGCCACTCAGATACCCTACGGGGTCGGAAAGTGAAACGAAACCATCAAATTTTAGCTAGAAACTGTATTTTTGTCGATTTTTATTGAATTTGAACTATATTTCAACGTTTTTTGATGGTTCTGAGCCACCAAACACACTTAAAGCATGCAGAATCGACTCAGAATAGGAAAAGGAGACGTTTAGGTCAATTTTATGCATTCTGGCGTTCGTAGATACAAGAAAACTGTTAAAATTCTTCAGAAACGTCACTTTTGAAGTGTTTTCTTGTAATTTTAAGCCACTCAGATACCCTACGGGCTCGGAAAGTGCAACGAAACCATCAAATTTTAGCTAGAAACTGTATTTTTGTCGATTTTTACTGAATTTGAACTATATTTCAACGTTTTTTGATGCTTCTGAGCCACCAAACACACTTAAAGCATGCAGAATCGACTCAGAATAGGAAAAGGAGACGTTTAGGTCAATTTTATGCATTCTGGCGTTCGTAGATACAAGAAAACTGTTAAAATTCTTCAGAAACGTCACTTTTGAAGTGTTTTCTTGTACTTTTAAGCCACTCAGATACCCAACGGGGTCGGAAAGTGCAACGAAACCATCAAATTTTAGCTAGAAACTGTATTTTTGTCGATTTTTATTGAATTTGAACTATATTTCAACGTTTTTTGATGGTTCTGAGCCACCAAACACACTTAAAGCATGCAGAATCGACTCAGAATAGGAAAAGGAGACGTTTAGGTCAATTTTATGCATTCTGGCGTTCGTAGATACAAGAAAACTGTTAAAATTCTTCAGAAACGTCACTTTTGAAGTGTTTTCTTGTACTTTTAAGCCACTCAGATACCCTACGGGCTCGGAAAGTGCAACGAAACCATCAAATTTTAGCTAGAAACTGTATTTTTGTCGATTTTTACTGAATTTGAACTATATTTCAACGTTTTTTGATGGTTCTGAGCCACCAAACACACTTAAAGCATGCAGAATCGACTCAGAATAGGAAAAGGAGACGTTTAGGTCAATTTTATGCATTCTGGCGTTCGTAGATACAAGAAAACTGTTAAAATTCTTCAGAAACGTTACTTTTGAAGTGTTTTCTTGTAATTTTAAGCCACTCAGATACCCAACGGGCTCGGAAAGTGCAACGAAACCATCAAATTTTAGCTAGAAACTGTATTTTTGTCGATTTTTATTGAATTTGAACTATATTTCAACGTTTTTTGATGGTTCTGAGCCACCAAACACACTTAAAGCATGCAGAATCGACTCAGAATAGGAAAAGGAGACGTTTAGGTCAATTTTATGCATTCTGGCGTTCGTAGATACAAGAAAACTGTTAAAATTCTTCAGAAACGTCACTTTTGAAGTGTTTTCTTGTACTTTTAAGCCACTCAGATACCCTACGGGCTCGGAAAGTGCAACGAAACCATCAAATTTTAGCTAGAAACTGTATTTTTGTCGATTTTTATTGAATTTGAACTATATTTCAACGTTTTTTGATGGTTCTGAGCCACCAAACACACTTAAAGCATGCAGAATCGACTCAGAATAGGAAAAGGAGACGTTTAGGTCAATTTTATGCATTCTGGCGTTCGTAGATACAAGAAAACTGTTAAAATTCTTCAGAAACGTCAATTTTGAAGTGTTTTCTTGTACTTTTAAGCCACTCAGATACCCTACGGGGTCGGAAAGTGCAACGAAACCATCAAATTTTAGCTAGAAACTGTATTTTTGTCGATTTTTATTGAATTTGAACTATATTTCAACGTTTTTTGATGGTTCTGAGCCACCAAACACACTTAAAGCATGCAGAATCGACTCAGAATAGGAAAAGGAGACGTTTAGGTCAATTTTATGCATTCTGGCGTTCGTAGATACAAGAAAACTGTTAAAATTCTTCAGAAACGTCACTTTTGAAGTGTTTTCTTGTACTTTTAAGCCACTCAGATACCCTACGGGCTCGGAAAGTGCAACGAAACCATCAAATTTTAGCTAGAAACTGTATTTTTGTCGATTTTTATTGAATTTGAACTATATTTCAACGTTTTTTGATGGTTCTGAGCCACCAAACACACTTAAAGCATGCAGAATCGACTCAGAATAGGAAAAGGAGACGTTTAGGTCAATTTTATGCATTCTGGCGTTCGTAGATACAAGAAAACTGTTAAAATTCTTCAGAAACGTCACTTTTGAAGTGTTTTCTTGTACTTTTAAGCCACTCAGATACCCAACGGGCTCGGAAAGTGCAACGAAACCATCAAATTTTAGCTAGAAACTGTATTTTTGTCGATTTTTATTGAATTTGAACTATATTTCAACGTTTTTTGATGGTTCTGAGCCACCAAACACACTTAAAGCATGCAGAATCGACTCAGAATAGGAAAAGGAGACGTTTAGGTCAATTTTATGCATTCTGGCGTTCGTAGATACAAGAAAACTGTTAAAATTCTTCAGAAACGTCACTTTTGAAGTGTTTTCTTGTACTTTTAAGCCACTCAGATACCCTACGGGCTCGGAAAGTGCAACGAAACCATCAAATTTTAGCTAGAAACTGTATTTTTGTCGATTTTTATTGAATTTGAACTATATTTCAACGTTTTTTGATGGTTCTGAGCCACCAAACACACTTAAAGCATGCAGAATCGACTCAGAATAGGAAAAGGAGACGTTTAGGTCAATTTTATGCATTCTGGCGTTCGTAGATACAAGAAAACTGTTAAAATTCTTCAGAAACGTCACTTTTTAAGTGTTTTCTTGTACTTTTAAGCCACTCAGATACCCTACGGGCTCGGAAAGTGCAACGAAACCATCAAATTTTAGCTAGAAACTGTATTTTTGTCGATTTTTATTGAATTTGAACTATATTTCAACGTTTTTTGATGGTTCTGAGCCACCAAACACACTTAAAGCATGCAGAATCGACTCAGAATAGGAAAAGGAGACGTTTAGGTCAATTTTATGCATTCTGGCGTTCGTAGATACAAGAAAACTGTTAAAATTCTTCAGAAACGTCACTTTTGAAGTGTTTTCTTGTACTTTTAAGCCACTCAGATACCCTACGGGCTCGGAAAGTGCAACGAAACCATCAAATTTTAGCTAGAAACTGTATTTTTGTCGATTTTTATTGAATTTGAACTATATTTCAACGTTTTTTGATGGTTCTGAGCCACCAAACACACTTAAAGCATGCAGAATCGACTCAGAATAGGAAAAGGAGACGTTTAGGTCAATTTTATGCATTCTGGCGTTCGTAGATACAAGAAAACTGTTAAAATTCTTCAGAAACGTCACTTTTGAAGTGTTTTCTTGTACTTTTAAGCCACTCAGATACCCAACGGGCTCGGAAAGTGCAACGAAACCATCAAATTTTAGCTAGAAACTGTATTTTTGTCGATTTTTATTGAATTTGAACTATATTTCAACGTTTTTTGATGGTTCTGAGCCACCAAACACACTTAAAGCATGCAGAATCGACTCAGAATAGGAAAAGGAGACGTTTAGGTCAATTTTATGCATTCTGGCGTTCGTAGATACAAGAAAACTGTTAAAATTCTTCAGAAACGTCACTTTTGAAGTGTTTTCTTGTACTTTTAAGCCACTCAGATACCCTACGGGCTCGGAAAGTGCAACGAAACCATCAAATTTTAGCTAGAAACTGTATTTTTGTCGATTTTTATTGAATTTGAACTATATTTCAACGTTTTTTGATGGTTCTGAGCCACCAAACACACTTAAAGCATGCAGAATCGACTCAGAATAGGAAAAGGAGACGTTTAGGTCAATTTTATGCATTCTGGCGTTCGTAGATACAAGAAAACTGTTAAAATTCTTCAGAAACGTCACTTTTTAAGTGTTTTCTTGTACTTTTAAGCCACTCAGATACCCTACGGGCTCGGAAAGTGCAACGAAACCATCAAATTTTAGCTAGAAACTGTATTTTTGTCGATTTTTATTGAATTTGAACTATATTTCAACGTTTTTTGATGGTTCTGAGCCACCAAACACACTTAAAGCATGCAGAATCGACTCAGAATAGGAAAAGGAGACGTTTAGGTCAATTTTATGCATTCTGGCGTTCGTAGATACAAGAAAACTGTTAAAATTCTTCAGAAACGTCACTTTTGAAGTGTTTTCTTGTACTTTTAAGCCACTCAGATACCCTACGGGGTCGGAAAGTGCAACGAAACCATCAAATTTTAGCTAGAAACTGTATTTTTGTCGATTTTTATTGAATTTGAACTATATTTCAACGTTTTTTGATGGTTCTGAGCCACCAAACACACTTAAAGCATGCAGAATCGACTCAGAATAGGAAAAGGAGACGTTTAGGTCAATTTTATGCATTCTGGCGTTCGTAGATACAAGAAAACTGTTAAAATTCTTCAGAAACGTCACTTTTGAAGTGTTTTCTTGTACTTTTAAGCCACTCAGATACCCTACGGGCTCGGAAAGTGCAACGAAACCATCAAATTTTAGCTAGAAACTGTATTTTTGTCGATTTTTATTGAATTTGAACTATACTTCAACGTTTTTTGATGGTTCTGAGCCACCAAACACACTTAAAGCATGCAGAATCGACTCAGAATAGGAAAAGGAGACGTTTAGGTCAATTTTATGCATTCTGGCGTTCGTAGATACAAGAAAACTGTTAAAATTCTTCAGAAACGTCACTTTTGAAGTGTTTTCTTGTACTTTTAAGCCACTCAGATACCCAACGGGCTCGGAAAGTGCAACGAAACCATCAAATTTTAGCTAGAAACTGTATTTTTGTCGATTTTTATTGAATTTGAACTATATTTCAACGTTTTTTGATGGTTCTGAGCCACCAAACACACTTAAAGCATGCAGAATAGACTCAGAATAGGAAAAGGAGACGTTTAGGTCAATTTTATGCATTCTGGCGTTCGTAGATACAAGAAAACTGTTAAAATTCTTCAGAAACGTCACTTTTGAAGTGTTTTCTTGTACTTTTAAGCCACTCAGATACCCTACGGGCTCGGAAAGTGCAACGAAACCATCAAATTTTAGCTAGAAACTGTATTTTTGTCGATTTTTATTGAATTTGAACTATATTTCAACGTTTTTTGATGGTTCTGAGCCACCAAACACACTTAAAGCTTGCAGAATCGACTCAGAATAGGAAAAGGAGACGTTTAGATCAATTTTATGCATTCTGGCGTTCGTAGATACAAGAAAACTGTTAAAATTCTTCAGAAACGTCACTTTTGAAGTGTTTTCTTGTACTTTTAAGCCACTCAGATACCCTACGGGCTCGGAAAGTGCAACGAAACCATCAAATTTTAGCTAGAAACTGTATTTTTGTCGATTTTTATTGAATTTGAACTATATTTCAACGTTTTTTGATGGTTCTGAGCCACCAAACACACTTAAAGCATGCAGAATCGACTCAGAATAGGAAAAGGAGACGTTTAGGTCAATTTTATGCATTCTGGCGTTCGTAGATACAAGAAAACTGTTAAAATTCTTCAGAAACGTCACTTTTGAAGTGTTTTCTTGTACTTTTAAGCCACTCAGATACCCTACGGGCTCGGAAAGTGCAACAAAACCATCAAATTTTAGCTAGAAACTGTATTTTTGTCGATTTTTATTGAATTTGAACTATATTTCAACGTTTTTTGATGGTTCTGAGCCACCAAACACACTTAAAGCTTGCAGAATCGACTCAGAATAGGAAAAGGAGACGTTTAGGTAAATTTTATGCATTCTGGCGTTCGTAGATACAAGAAAACTGTTAAAATTCTTCAGAAACGTCACTTTTGAAGTGTTTTCTTGTACTTTTAAGCCACTCAGATACCCTACGGGCTCGGAAAGTGCAACGAAACCATCAAATTTTAGCTAGAAACTGTACTTTTGTCGATTTTTATTGAATTTGAACTATATTTCAACGTTTTTTGATGGTTCTGAGCCACCAAACACACTTAAAGCATGCAGAATCGACTCAGAATAGGAAAAGGAGACGTTTAGGTCAATTTTATGCATTCTGGCGTTCGTAGATACAAGAAAACTGTTAAAATTCTTCAGAAACGTCACTTTTGAAGTGTTTTCTTGTACTTTTAAGCCACTCAGATACCCTACGGGCTCGGAAAGTGCAACGAAACCATCAAATTTTAGCTAGAAACTGTATTTTTGTCGATTTTTATTGAATTTGAACTATATTTCAACGTTTTTTGATGGTTCTGAGCCACCAAACACACTTAAAGCATGCAGAATCGACTCAGAATAGGAAAAGGAGACGTTTAGGTCAATTTTATGCATTCTGGCGTTCGTAGATACAAGAAAACTGTTAAAATTCTTCAGAAACGTCACTTTTGAAGTGTTTTCTTTTACTTTTAAGCCACTCAGGTACCCTACGGGCTCGGAAAGTGCAACGAAACCATCAAATTTTAGCTAGAAACTGTATTTTTGTCGATTTTTATTGAATTTGAACTATATTTCAACTTTTTTTGATGGTTCTGAGCCACCAAACACACTTAAAGCATGCAGAATCGACTCAGAATAGGAAAAGGAGACGTTTAGGTCAATTTTATGCATTCTGGCGTTCGTAGATACAAGAAAACTGTTAAAATTCTTCAGAAACGTCACTTTTGAAGTGTTTTCTTGTACTTTTAAGCCACTCAGACACCCTACGGGCTCGGAAAGTGCAACGAAACCATCAAATTTTAGCTAGAAACTGTATTTTTGTCGATTTTTATTGAATTTGAACTATATTTCAACGTTTTTTGATGGTTCTGAGCCACCAAACACACTTAAAGCATGCAGAATCGACTCAGAATAGGAAAAGGAGACGTTTAGGTCAATTTTATGCATTCTGGCGTTCGTAGATACAAGAAAACTGTTAAAATTCTTCAGAAACGTCACTTTTCAAGTGTTTTCTTGTACTTTTAAACCACTCAGATACCCTACGGGCTCGGAAAGTGCAACGAAACCATCAAATTTTAGCTAGAAACTGTATTTTTGTCGAATTTTATTGAATTTGAACTATATTTCAACGTTTTTTGATGGTTCTGAGCCACCAAACACACTTAAAGCATGCAGAATCGACTCAGAATAGGAAAAGGAGACGTTTAGGTCAATTTTATGCATTCTGGCGTTCGTAGATACAAGAAAACTGTTAAAATTCTTCAGGAACGTCACTTTTGAAGTGTTTTCTTGTACTTTTAAGCCACTCAGATAACCTACGGGCTCGGAAAGTGCAACGAAACCATCAAATTTTAGCTAGAAACTGTATTTTTGTCGATTTTTATTGAATTTGAACTATATTTCAACGTTTTTTGATGGTTCTGAGCCACCAAACACACTTAAAGCATGCAGAATCGACTCAGAATAGGAAAAGGAGACGTTTAGGTCAATTTTATGCATTCTGGCGTTCGTAGATACAAGAAAACTGTTAAAATTCTTCAGAAACGTCACTTTTGAAGTGTTTTCTTGTACTTTTAAGCCATTCAGATACCCTACGGGGTCGGAAAATGCAACGAAACCATCAAATTTTAGCTAGAAACTGTATTTTTGTCGATTTTTATTGAATTTGAACTATATTTCAACGTTTTTTGATGGTTCTGAGCCACCAAACACACTTAAAGCATGCAGAATCGACTCAGAATAGGAAAAGGAGACGTTTAGGTCAATTTTATGCATTCTGGCGTTCGTAGATACAAGAAAACTGTTAAAATTCTTCAGAAACGTCACTTTTGAAGTGTTTTCTTGTACTTTTAAGCCACTCAGATACCCTTTGGGCTCGGAAAGTGCAACGAAACCATCAAATTTTAGCTAGAAACTGTATTTTTGTCGATTTTTATTGAATTTGAACTATATTTCAACGTTTTTTGATGGTTCTGAGCCACCAAACACACTTAAAGCTTGCAGAATCGACTCAGAATAGGAAAAGGAGACGTTTAGGTCAATTTTATGCATTCTGGCGTTCGTAGATACAAGAAAACTGTTAAAATTCTTCAGAAACGTCACTTTTGAAGTGTTTTCTTGTACTTTTAAGCCACTCAGATACCCTTCGGGCTCGGAAAGTGCAACGAAACCATCAAATTTTAGCTAGAAACTGTATTTTTGTCGATTTTTATTGAATTTGAACTATATTTCAACGTTTTTTGATGGTTCTGAGCCACCAAACACACTTAAAGCTTGCAGAATCGACTCAGAATAGGAAAAGGAGACGTTTAGGTCAATTTTATGCATTCTGGCGTTCGTAGATACAAGAAAACTGTTAAAATTCTTCAGAAACGTCACTTTTGAAGTGTTTTCTTGTACTTTTAAGCCACTCAGGTACCCTACGGGCTCGGAAAGTGCAACGAAACCATCAAATTTTAGCTAGAAACTGTATTTTTGTCGATTTTTATTGAATTTGAACTATATTTCAACGTTTTTTGATGGTTCTGAGCCACCAAACACACTTAAAGCATGCAGAATCGACTCAGAATAGGAAAAGGAGACGTTTAGGTCAATTTTATGCATTCTGGCGTTCGTAGATACAAGAAAACTGTTAAAATTCTTCAGAAATGTCACTTTTGAAGTGTTTTCTTGTACTTTTAAGCCACTCAGATACCCTACGGGCTCGGAAAGTGCAACGAAACCATCAAATTTTAGCTAGAAACTGTATTTTTGTCGATTTTTATTGAATTTGAACTATATTTCAACGTTTTTTGATGGTTCTGAGCCACCAAACACACTTAAAGCATGCAGAATCGACTCAGAATAGGAAAAGGAGACGTTTAGGTCAATTTTATGCATACTGGCGTTCGTAGATACAAGAAAACTGTTAAAATTCTTCAGAAACGTCACTTTTGAAGTGTTTTCTTGTACTTTTAAGCCACTCAGATACCCTACGGGCTCGGAAAGTGCAACGAAACCATCAAATTTTAGCTAGAAACTGTATTTTTGTCGATTTTTATTGAATTTGAACTATATTTCAACGTTTTTTGATGGTTCTGAGCCACCAAACACACTTAAAGCATGCAGAATCGACTCAGAATAGGAAAAGGAGACGTTTAGGTCAATTTTATGCATTCTGGCGTTCGTAGATACAAGAAAACTGTTAAAATTCTTCAGAAACGTCACTTTTGAAGTGTTTTCTTGTACTTTTAAGCCACTCAGATACCCTACGGGCTCGGAAAGTGCAACGAAACCATCAAATTTTAGCTAGAAACTGTATTTTTGTCGATTTTTATTGAATTTGAACTATATTTCAACGTTTTTTGATGGTTCTGAGCCACCAAACACACTTAAAGCATGCAGAATCGACTCAGAATAGGAAAAGGAGACGTTTAGGTCAATTTTATGCATTCTGGCGTTCGTAGATACAAGAAAACTGTTAAAATTCTTCAGAAACGTCACTTTTGAAGTGTTTTCTTGTACTTTTAAGCCACTCAGATACCCTACGGGCTCGGAAAGTGCAACGAAACCATCAAATTTTAGCTAGAAACTGTATTTTTGTCGATTTTTATTGAATTTGAACTATATTTCAACGTTTTTTGATGGTTCTGAGCCACCAAACACACTTAAAGCATGCAGAATCGACTCAGAATAGGAAAAGGAGACGTTTAGGTCAATTTTATGCATTCTGGCGTTCGTAGATACAAGAAAACTGTTAAAATTCTTCAGAAACGTCACTTTTGAAGTGTTTTCTTGTACTTTTAAGCCACTCAGATACCCTACGGGCTTGGAAAGTGCAACGAAACCTTCAAATTTTAGCTAGAAACTGTATTTTTGTCGATTTTTATTGAATTTGAACTATATTTCAACGTTTTTTGATGGTTCTGAGCCACCAAACACACTTAAAGCATGCAGAATCGACTCAGAATAGGAAAAGCAGACGTTTAGGTCAATTTTATGCATTCTGGCGTTCGTAGATACAAGAAAACTGTTAAAATTCTTCAGAAACGTCACTTTTGAAGTGTTTTCTTGTACTTTTAAGCCACTCAGATACCCTACGGGCTCGGAAAGTGCAACGAAACCATCAAATTTTAGCTAGAAACTGTATTTTTGTCGATTTTTATTGAATTTGAACTATATTTCAACGTTTTTCGATGGTTCTGAGCCACCAAACACACTTAAAGCATGCAGAATCGACTCAGAATAGGAAAAGGAGACGTTTAGGTCAATTTTATGCATTCTGGCGTTCGTAGATACAAGAAAACTGTTAAAATTCTTCAGAAACGTCACTTTTGAAGTGTTTTCTTGTACTTTTAAGCCACTCAGATACCCTACGGGCTCGGAAAGTGCAACGAAACCATCAAATTTTAGCTAGAAACTGTATTTTTGTCGATTTTTATTGAATTTGAACTATATTTCAACGTTTTTTGATGGTTCTGAGCCACCAAACACACTTAAAGCATGCAGAATCGACTCAGAATTGGAAAAGGAGACGTTTAGGTCAATTTTATGCATTCTGGCGTTCGTAGATACAAGAAAACTGTTAAAATTCTTCAGAAACGTCACTTTTGAAGTGTTTTCTTGTACTTTTAAGCCACTCAGATACCCTACGGGCTCGGAAAGTGCAACGAAACCATCAAATTTTAGCTAGAAACTGTATTTTTGTCGATTTTTATTGAATTTGAACAATATTTCAACGTTTTTTGATGGTTCTGAGCCACCAAACACACTTAAAGCATGCAGAATCGACTCAGAATAGGAAAAGGAGACGTTTAGGTCAATTTTATGCATTCTGGCGTTCGTAGATACAAGAAAACTGTTAAAATTCTTCAGAAACGTCACTTTTGAAGTGTTTTCTTGTACTTTTAAGCCACTCAGATACCCTACGGGCTCGGAAAGTGCAACGAAACCATCAAATTTTAGCTAGAAACTGTATTTTTGTCGATTTTTATTGAATTTGAACTATATTTCAACGTTTTTTGATGGTTCTGAGCCACCAAACACACTTAAAGCATGCAGAATCGACTCAGAATAGGAAAAGGAGACGTTTAGGTCAATTTTATGCATTCTGGCGTTCGTAGATACAAGAAAACTGTTAAAATTCTTCAGAAACGTCACTTTTGAAGTGTTTTCTTGTACTTTTAAGCCACTCAGATACCCTATGGGCTCGGAAAGTGCAACGAAACCATCAAATTTTAGCTAGAAACTGTATTTTTGTCGATTTTTATTGAATTTGAACTATATTTCAACGTTTTTTGATGGTTCTGAGCCACCAAACACACTTAAAGCATGCAGAATCGACTCAGAATAGGAAAAGGAGACGTTTAGGTCAATTTTATGCATACTGGCGTTCGTAGATACAAGAAAACTGTTAAAATTCTTCAGAAACGTCACTTTTGAAGTGTTTTCTTGTACTTTTAAGCCACTCAGATACCCTACGGGCTCGGAAAGTGCAACGAAACCATCAAATTTTAGCTAGAAACTGTATTTTTGTCGATTTTTATTGAATTTGAACTATATTTCAACGTTTTTTGATGGTTCTGAGCCACCAAACACACTTAAAGCATGCAGAATCGACTCAGAATAGGAAAAGGAGACGTTTAGGTCAATTTTATGCATTCTGGCGTTCGTAGATACAAGAAAACTGTTAAAATTCTTCAGAAACGTCACTTTTGAAGTGTTTTCTTGTACTTTTAAGCCACTCAGATACCCTACGGGCTCGGAAAGTGCAACGAAACCATCAAATTTTAGCTAGAAACTGTATTTTTGTCGATTTTTATTGAATTTGAACTATATTTCAACGTTTTTTGATGGTTCTGAGCCACCAAACACACTTAAAGCATGCAGAATCGACTCAGAATAGGAAAAGGAGACGTTTAGGTCAATTTTATGCATTCTGGCGTTCGTAGATACAAGAAAACTGTTAAAATTCTTCAGAAACGTCACTTTTGAAGTGTTTTCTTGTACTTTTAAGCCACTCAGATACCCTACGGGCTCGGAAAGTGCAACGAAACCATCAAATTTTAGCTAGAAACTGTATTTTTGTCGATTTTTATTGAATTTGAACTATATTTCAACGTTTTTTGATGGTTCTGAGCCACCAAACACACTTAAAGCATGCAGAATCGACTCAGAATAGGAAAAGGAGACGTTTAGGTCAATTTTATGCATTCTGGCGTTCGTAGATACAAGAAAACTGTTAAAATTCTTCAGAAACGTCACTTTTGAAGTGTTTTCTTGTACTTTTAAGCCATTCAGATACCCTACGGGCTCGGAAAGTGCAACGAAACCATCAAATTTTAGCTAGAAACTGTATTTTTGTCGATTTTTATTGAATTTGAGCTATATTTCAACGTTTTTTGATGGTTCTGAGCCACCAAACACACTTAAAGCATGCAGAATCGACTCAGAATAGGAAAAGGAGACGTTTAGGTCAATTTTATGCATTCTGGCGTTCGTAGATACAAGAAAACTGTTAAAATTCTTCAGAAACGTCACTTTTGAAGTGTTTTCTTGTACTTTTAAGCCACTCAGATACCCTACGGGCTCGGAAAGTGCAACGAAACCATCAAATTTTAGCTAGAAACTGTATTTTTGTCGATTTTTATTGAATTTGAACTATATTTCAACGTTTTTTGATGGTTCTGAGCCACCAAACACACTTAAAGCATGCAGAATCGACTCAGAATAGGAAAAGGAGACGTTTAGGTCAATTTTATGCATTCTGGCGTTCGTAGATACAAGAAAACTGTTAAAATTCTTCAGAAACGTCACTTTTGAAGTGTTTTCTTGTACTTTTAAGCCACTCAGATACCCTACGGGCTCGGAAAGTGCAACGAAACCATCAAATTTTAGCTAGAAACTGTATTTTTGTCGATTTTTATTGAATTTGAACTATATTTCAACGTTTTTTGATGGTTCTGAGCCACCAAACACACTTAAAGCATGCAGAATCGACTCAGAATAGGAAAAGGAGACGTTTAGGTCAATTTTATGCATTCTGGCGTTCGTAGATACAAGAAAACTGTTGAAATTCTTCAGAAACGTCACTTTTGAAGTGTTTTCTTGTACTTTTAAGCCACTCAGATACCCTACGGGCTCGGAAAGTGCAACGAAACCATCAAATTTTAGCTAGAAACTGTATTTTTGTCGATTTTTATTGAATTTGAACTATATTTCAACGTTTTTTGATGGTTCTGAGCCACCAAACACACTTAAAGCATGCAGAATCGACTCAGAATAGGAAAAGGAGACGTTTAGGTCAATTTTATGCATTCTGGCGTTCGTAGATACAAGAAAACTGTTAAAATTCTTCAGAAACGTCACTTTTGAAGTGTTTTCTTGTACTTTTAAGCCACTCAGATACCCTACGGGCTCGGAAAGTGCAACGAAACCATCAAATTTTAGCTAGAAACTGTATTTTTGTCGATTTTTATTGAATTTGAACTATATTTCAACGTTTTTCGATGGTTCTGAGCCACCAAACACACTTAAAGCATGCAGAATCGACTCAGAATAGGAAAAGGAGACGTTTAGGTCAATTTTATGCATTCTGGCGTTCGTAGATACAAGAAAACTGTTAAAATTCTTCAGAAACGTCACTTTTGAAGTGTTTTCTTGTACTTTTAAGCCACTCAGATACCCTACGGGCTCGGAAAGTGCAACGAAACCATCAAATTTTAGCTAGAAACTGTATTTTTGCCGATTTTTATTGAATTTGAACTATATTTCAACGTTTTTTGATGGTTCTGAGCCACCAAACACACTTAAAGCATGCAGAATCGACTCAGAATAGGAAAAGGAGACGTTTAGGTCAATTTTATGCATTCTGGCGTTCGTAGATACAAGAAAACTGTTAAAATTCTTCAGAAACGTCACTTTTGAAGTGTTTTCTTGTACTTTTAAGCCACTCAGATACCCTAGGGGCTCGGAAAGTGCAACGAAACCATCAAATTTTAGCTAGAAACTGTATTTTTGTCGATTTTTATTGAATTTGAACTATATTTCAACGTTTTTTGATGGTTCTGAGCCACCAAACACACTTAAAGCATGCAGAATCGACTCAGAATAGGAAAAGGAGACGTTTAGGTCAATTTTATGCATTCTGGCGTTCGTAGATACAAGAAAACTGTTAAAATTCTTCAGAAACGTCACTTTTGAAGTGTTTTCTTGTACTTTTAAGCCACTCAGATACCCTACGGGCTCGGAAAGTGCAACGAAACCATCAAATTTTAGCTAGAAACTGTATTTTTGTCGATTTTTATTGAATTTGAGCTATATTTCAACGTTTTTTGATGGTTCTGAGCCACCAAACACACTTAAAGCATGCAGAATCGACTCAGAATAGGAAAAGGAGACGTTTAGGTCAATTTTATGCATTCTGGCGTTCGTAGATACAAGAAAACTGTTAAAATTCTTCAGAAACGTCACTTTTGAAGTGTTTTCTTGTACTTTTAAGCCACTCAGATACCCTACGGGCTCGGAAAGTGCAACGAAACCATCAAATTTTAGCTAGAAACTGTATTTTTGTCGATTTTTATTGAATTTGAACTATATTTCAACGTTTTTTGATGGTTCTGAGCCACCAAACACGCTTAAAGCATGCAGAATCGACTCAGAATAGGAAAAGGAGACGTTTAGGTCAATTTTATGCATTCTGGCGTTCGTAGATACAAGAAAACTGTTAAAATTCTTCAGAAACGTCACTTTTGAAGTGTTTTCTTGTACTTTTAAGCCACTCAGATACCCTACGGGCTCGGAAAGTGCAACGAAACCATCAAATTTTAGCTAGAAACTGTATTTTTGTCGATTTTTATTGAATTTGAACTATATTTCAACGTTTTTTGATGGTTCTGAGCCACCAAACACACTTAAAGCATGCAGAATCGACTCAGAATAGGAAAAGGAGACGTTTAGGTCAATTTTATGCATTCTGGCGTTCGTAGATACAAGAAAACTGTTAAAATTCTTCAGAAACGTCACTTTTGAAGTGTTTTCTTGTACTTTTAAGCCACTCAGATACCCTACGGGCTCGGAAAGTGCAACGAAACCATCAAATTTTAGCTAGAAACTGTATTTTTGTCGATTTTTATTGAATTTGAACTATATTTCAACGTTTTTTGATGGTTCTGAGCCACCAAACACACTTAAAGCATGCAGAATCGACTCAGAATAGGAAAAGGAGACGTTTAGGTCAATTTTATGCATTCTGGCGTTCGTAGATACAAGAAAACTGTTAAAATTCTTCAGAAACGTCACTTTTGAAGTGTTTTCTTGTACTTTTAAGCCACTCAGATACCCTACGGGCTCGGAAAGTGCAACGAAACCATCAAATTTTAGCTAGAAACTGTATTTTTGTCGATTTTTATTGAATTTGAACTATATTTCAACGTTTTTTGATGGTTCTGAGCCACCAAACACACTTAAAGCATGCAGAATCGACTCAGAATAGGAAAAGGAGACGTTTAGGTCAATTTTATGCATTCTGGCGTTCGTAGATACAAGAAAACTGTTAAAATTCTTCAGAAACGTCACTTTTGAAGTGTTTTCTTGTACTTTTAAGCCACTCAGATACCCTAGGGGCTTGGAAAGTGCAACGAAACCATCAAATTTTAGCTAGAAACTGTATTTTTGTCGATTTTTATTGAATTTGAACTATATTTCAACGTTTTTTGATGGTTCTGAGCCACCAAACACACTTAAAGCATGCAGAATCGACTCAGAATAGGAAAAGGAGACGTTTAGGTCAATTTTATGCATTCTGGCGTTCGTAGATACAAGAAAACTGTTAAAATTCTTCAGAAACGTCACTTTTGAAGTGTTTTCTTGTACTTTTAAGCCACTCAGATACCCTCCGGGCTCGGAAAGTGCAACGAAACCATCAAATTTTAGCTAGAAACTGTATTTTTGTCGATTTTTATTGAATTTGAACTATATTTCAACGTTTTTTGATGGTTCTGAGCCACCAAACACACTTAAAGCATGCAGAATCGACTCAGAATAGGAAAAGGAGACGTTTAGGTCAATTTTATGCATTCTGGCGTTCGTAGATACAAGAAAACTGTTAAAATTCTTCAGAAACGTCACTTTTGAAGTGTTTTCTTGTACTTTTAAGCCACTCAGAAACCCTACGGGCTCGGAAAGTGCAACGAAACCATCAAATTTTAGCTAGAAACTGTATTTTTGTCGATTTTTATTGAATTTGAACTATATTTCAACGTTTTTTGATGGTTCTGAGCCACCAAACACACTTAAAGCATGCAGAATCGACTCAGAATAGGAAAAGGAGACGTTTAGGTCAATTTTATGCATTCTGGCGTTCGTAGATACAAGAAAACTGTTAAAATTCTTCAGAAACGTCACTTTTGAAGTGTTTTCTTGTACTTTTAAGCCACTCAGATACCCTCCGGGCTCGGAAAGTGCAACGAAACCATCAAATTTTAGCTAGAAACTGTATTTTTGTCGATTTTTATTGAATTTGAACTATATTTCAACGTTTTTTGATGGTTCTGAGCCACCAAACACACTTAAAGCATGCAGAATCGACTCAGAATAGGAAAAGGAGACGTTTAGGTCAATTTTATGCATTCTGGCGTTCGTAGATACAAGAAAACTGTTAAAATTCTTCAGAAACGTCACTTTTGAAGTGTTTTCTTGTACTTTTAAGCCACTCAGATACCCTACGGGCTCGGAAAGTGCAACGAAACCATCAAATTTTAGCTAGAAACTGTATTTTTGTCGATTTTTATTGAATTTGAACTATATTTCAACGTTTTTTGATGGTTCTGAGCCACCAAACACACTTAAAGCATACAGAATCGACTCAGAATAGGAAAAGGAGACGTTTAGGTCAATTTTATGCATTCTGGCGTTCGTAGATACAAGAAAACTGTTAAAATTCTTCAGAAACGTCACTTTTGAAGTGTTTTCTTGTACTTTTAAGCCACTCAGATACCCTACGGGCTCGGAAAGTGCAACGAAACCATCAAATTTTAGCTAGAAACTGTATTTTTGTCGATTTTTATTGAATTTGAACTATATTTCAACGTTTTTTGATGGTTCTGAGCCACCAAACACACTTAAAGCATGCAGAATCGACTCAGAATAGGAAAAGGAGACGTTTAGGTCAAATTTATGCATTCTGGCGTTCGTAGATACAAGAAAACTGTTAAAATTCTTCAGAAACGTCACTTTTGAAGTGTTTTCTTGTACTTTTAAGCCACTCAGATACCCTACGGGCTCGGAAAGTGCAACGAAACCATCAAATTTTAGCTAGAAACTGTATTTTTGTCGATTTTTATTGAATTTGAACTATGTTTCAACGTTTTTTGATGGTTCTGAGCCACCAAACACACTTAAAGCATGCAGAATCGACTCAGAATAGGAAAAGGAGACGTTTAGGTCAACTTTATGCATTCTGGCGTTCGTAGATACAAGAAAACTGTTAAAATTTTTCAGAAACGTCACTTTTGAAGTGTTTTCTTGTACTTTTAAGCCACTCAGATACCCTACGGGCTCGGAAAGTGCAACGAAACCATAAAATTTTAGCTAGAAACTGTATTTTTGTCGATTTTTATTGAATTTGAACTATATTTCAACGTTTTTTGATGGTTCTGAGCCACCAAACACACTTAAAGCATGCAGAATCGACTCAGAATAGGAAAAGGAGACGTTTAGGTCAATTTTATGCATTCTGGCGTTCGTAGATACAAGAAAACTGTTAAAATTCTTCAGAAACGTCACTTTTGAAGTGTTTTCTTGTACTTTTAAGCCACTCAGATACCCTACGGGCTCGGAAAGTGCAACGAAACCATCAAATTTTAGCTAGAAACTGTATTTTTGTCGATTTTTATTGAATTTGAACTATATTTCAACGTTTTTTGATGGTTCTGAGCCACCAAACACACTTAAAGCATGCAGAATCGACTCAGAATAGGAAAAGGAGACGTTTAGGTCAATTTTATGCATTCTGGCGTTCGTAGATACAAGAAAACTGTTAAAATTCTTCAGAAACGTCACTTTTGAAGTGTTTTCTTGTACTTTTAAGCCACTCAGATACCCTACGGGCTCGGAAAGTGCAACGAAACCATAAAATTTTAGCTAGAAACTGTATTTTTGTCGATTTTTATTGAATTTGAACTATATTTCAACGTTTTTTGATGGTTCTGAGCCACCAAACACACTTAAAGCATGCAGAATCGACTCAGAATAGGAAAAGGAGACGTTTAGGTCAATTTTATGCATTCTGGCGTTCGTAGATACAAGAAAACTGTTAAAATTCTTCAGAAACGTCACTTTTGAAGTGTTTTCTTGTACTTTTAAGCCACTCAGATACCCTACGGGCTCGGAAAGTGCAACGAAACCATCAAATTTTAGCTAGAAACTGTATTTTTGTCGATTTTTATTGAATTTGAACTATATTTCAACGTTTTTTGATGGTTCTGAGCCACCAAACACACTTAAAGCATGCAGAATCGACTCAGAATAGGAAAAGGAGACGTTTAGGTCAATTTTATGCATTCTGGCGTTCGTAGATACAAGAAAACTGTTAAAATTCTTCAGAAACGTCACTTTTGAAGTGTTTTCTTGTACTTTTAAGCCACTCAGATACCCTACGGGCTCGGAAAGTGCAACGAAACCATAAAATTTTAGCTAGAAACTGTATTTTTGTCGATTTTTATTGAATTTGAACTATATTTCAACGTTTTTTGATGGTTCTGAGCCACCAAACACACTTAAAGCATGCAGAATCGACTCAGAATAGGAAAAGGAGACGTTTAGGTCAATTTTATGCATTCTGGCGTTCGTAGATACAAGAAAACTGTTAAAATTCTTCAGAAACGTCACTTTTGAAGTGTTTTCTTGTACTTTTAAGCCACTCAGATACCCTACGGGCTCGGAAAGTGCAACGAAACCATCAAATTTTAGCTAGAAACTGTATTTTTGTCGATTTTTATTGAATTTGAACTATATTTCAACGTTTTTTGATGGTTCTGAGCCACCAAACACACTTAAAGCATGCAGAATCGACTCAGAATAGGGAAAGGAGACGTTTAGGTCAATTTTATGCATTCTGGCGTTCGTAGATACAAGAAAACTGTTAAAATTCTTCAGAAACGTCACTTTTGAAGTGTTTTCTTGTACTTTTAAGCCACTCAGATACCCTACGGGCTCGGAAAGTGCAACGAAACCATCAAATTTTAGCTAGAAACTGTATTTTTGTCGATTTTTATTGAATTTGAACTATATTTCAACGTTTTTTGATGGTTCTGAGCCACCAAACACACTTAAAGCATGCAGAATCGACTCAGAATAGGAAAAGGAGACGTTTAGGTCAAATTTATGCATTCTGGCGTTCGTAGATACAAGAAAACTGTTAAAATTCTTCAGAAACGTCACTTTTGAAGTGTTTTCTTGTACTTTTAAGCCACTCAGATACCCTACGGGCTCGGAAAGTGCAACGAAACCATCAAATTTTAGCTAGAAACTGTATTTTTGTCGATTTTTATGAATTTGAACTATGTTTCAACGTTTTTTGATGGTTCTGAGCCACCAAACACACTTAAAGCGTGCAGAATCGACTCAGAATAGGAAAAGGAGACGTTTAGGTCAACTTTATGCATTCTGGCGTTCGTAGATACAAGAAAACTGTTAAAATTTTTCAGAAACGTCACTTTTGAAGTGTTTTCTTGTACTTTTAAGCCACTCAGATACCCTACGGGCTCGGAAAGTGCAACGAAACCATAAAATTTTAGCTAGAAACTGTATTTTTGTCGATTTTTATTGAATTTGAACTATATTTCAACGTTTTTTGATGGTTCTGAGCCACCAAACACACTTAAAGCATGCAGAATCGACTCAGAATAGGAAAAGGAGACGTTTAGGTCAATTTTATGCATTCTGGCGTTCGTAGATACAAGAAAACTGTTAAAATTCTTCAGAAACGTCACTTTTGAAGTGTTTTCTTGTACTTTTAAGCCACTCAGATACCCTACGGGCTCGGAAAGTGCAACGAAACCATCAAATTTTAGCTAGAAACTGTATTTTTGTCGATTTTTATTGAATTTGAACTATATTTCAACGTTTTTTGATGGTTCTGAGCCACCAAACACACTTAAAGCATGCAGAATCGACTCAGAATAGGAAAAGGAGACGTTTAGGTCAATTTAATGCATTCTGGCGTTCGTAGATACAAGAAAACTGTTAAAATTCTTCAGAAACGTCACTTTTGAAGTGTTTTCTTGTACTTTTAAGCCACTCAGATACCCTACGGGCTCGGAAAGTGCAACGAAACCATCAAATTTTAGCTAGAAACTGTATTTTTGTCGATTTTTATTGAATTTGAACTATATTTCAATGTTTTTTGATGGTTCTGAGCCACCAAACACACTTAAAGCATGCAGAATCGACTCAGAATAGGAAAAGGAGATGTTTAGGTCAATTTTATGCATTCTGGCGTTCGTAGATACAAGAAAACTGTTAAAATTCTTCAGAAACGTCACTTTTGAAGTGTTTTCTTGTACTTTTAAGCCACTCAGATACCCTACGGGCTCGGAAAGTGCAACGAAACCATCAAATTTTAGCTAGAAACTGTATTTTTGTCGATTTTTATTGAATTTGAACTATATTTCAACGTTTTTTGATGGTTCTGAGCCACCAAACACACTTAAAGCATGCAGAATCGACTCAGAATAGGAAAAGGAGACGTTTAGGTCGATTTTATGCATTCTGGCGTTCGTAGATACAAGAAAACTGTTAAAATTCGTCAGAAACGTCACTTTTGAAGTGTTTTCTTGTACTTTTAAGCCACTCAGATACCCTACGGGCTCGGAAAGTGCAACGAAACCATCAAATTTTAGCTAGAAACTGTATTTTTGTCGATTTTTATTGAATTTGAACTATATTTCAACGTTTTTTGATGGTTCTGAGCCACCAAACACACTTAAAGCATGCAGAATCGACTCAGAATAGGAAAAGGAGACGTTTAGGTCAATTTTATGCATTCTGGCGTTCGTAGATACAAGAAAACTGTTAAAATTCTTCAGAAACGTCACTTTTGAAGTGTTTTCTTGTACTTTTAAGCCACTCAGATACCCTACGGGCTCGGAAAGTGCAACGAAACCATCAAATTTTAGCTAGAAACTGTATTTTTGTCGATTTTTATTGAATTTGAACTATATTTCAACGTTTTTTGATGGTTCTGAGCCACCAAACACACTTAAAGCATGCAGAATCGACTCAGAATAGGAAAAGGAGACGTTTAGGTCAATTTTATGCATTCTGGCGTTCGTAGATACAAGAAAACTGTTAAAATTCTTCAGAAACGTCACTTTTGAAGTGTTTTCTTGTACTTTTAAGCCACTCAGATACCCTACGGGCTCGGAAAGTGCAACGAAACCATCAAATTTTAGCTAGAAACTGTATTTTTGTCGATTTTTATTGAATTTGAACTATATTTCAACGTTTTTTGATGGTTCTGAGCCACCAAACACACTTAAAGCATGCAGAATCGACTCAGAATAGGAAAAGGAGACGTTTAGGTCAATTTTATGCATTCTGGCGTTCGTAGATACAAGAAAACTGTTAAAATTCTTCAGAAACGTAACTTTTGAAGTGTTTTCTTGTACTTTTAAGCCACTCAGATACCCTACGGGCTCGGAAAGTGCAACGAAACCATCAAATTTTAGCTAGAAACTGTATTTTTGTCGATTTTTATTGAATTTGAACTATATTTCAACGTTTTTTGATGGTTCTGAGCCACCAAACACACTTAAAGCATGCAGAATCGACTCAGAATAGGAAAAGGAGACGTTTAGGTCAATTTTATGCATTCTGGCGTTCGTAGATACAAGAAAACTGTTAAAATTCTTCAGAAACGTCACTTTTGAAGTGTTTTCTTGTACTTTTAAGCCACTCAGATACCCTACGGGCTCGGAAAGTGCAACGAAACCATCAAATTTTAGATAGAAACTGTATTTTTGTCGATTTTTATTGAATTTGAACTATATTTCAACGTTTTTTGATGGTTCTGAGCCACCAAACACACTTAAAGCATGCAGAATCGACTCAGAATAGGAAAAGGAGACGTTTAGGTCAATTTTATGCATTCTGGCGTTCGTAGATACAAGAAAACTGTTAAAATTCTTCAGAAACGTCACTTTTGAAGTGTTTTCTTGTACTTTTAAGCCACTCAGATACCCTACGGGCTCGGAAAGTGCAACGAAACCATCAAATTTTAGCTAGAAACTGTATTTTTGTCGATTTTTATTGAATTTGAACTATATTTCAACGTTTTTTGATGGTTCTGAGCCACCAAACACACTTAAAGCATGCAGAATCGACTCAGAATAGGAAAAGGAGACGTTTAGGTCAATTTTATGCATTCTGGCGTTCGTAGATACAAGGAAACTGTTAAAATTCTTCAGAAACGTCAATTTTGAAGTGTTTTCTTGAACTATTAAGCCACTCAGATACCCTACGGGCTCGGAAAGTGCAACGAAACCATCAAGTTTTAGCTAGAAACTGTATTTTTGTCGATTTTTATTGAATTTGAACTATATTTCAACGTTTTTTGATGGTTCTGAGCCACCAAACACACTTAAAGCATGCAGAATCGACTCAGAATAGGAAAAGGAGAGGTTTAGGTCAATTTTATGTATTCTGGCGTTCGTAGATACAAGAAAACTGTTAAAATTCTTCAGAAACGTCACTTTTGAAGTGTTTTCTTGTACTTTTAAGCCACTCAGATACCCTACGGGCTCGGAAAGTGCAACGAAACGATCAAATTTTAGCTAGAAACTGTATTTTTGTCGATTTTTATTGAATTTGAACTATATTTCAACGTTTTTTGATGGTTCTGAGCCACCAAACACACTTAAAGCATGCAGAATCGACTCAGAATAGGAAAAGGAGACGTTTAGGTCAATTTTATGCATTCTGGCGTTCGTAGGTACAAGAAAACTGTTAAAATTCTTCAGAAACGTCACTTTTGAAGTGTTTTCTTGTACTTTTAAGCCACTCAGATACCCTACGGGCTCGGAAAGTGCAACGAAACCATCAAATTTTAGCTAGAAACTGTATTTTTGTCGATTTTTATTGAATTTGAACTATATTTCAACGTTTTTTGATGGTTCTGAGCCACCAAACACACTTAAAGCATGCAGAATCGACTCAGAATAGGAAAAGGAGACGTTTAGGTCAATTTTATGCATTCTGGCGTTCGTAGATACAAGAAAACTGTTAAAATTCTTCAGAAACGTCACTTTTGAAGTGTTTTCTTGTACTTTTAAGCCACTCAGATACCCTACGGGCTCGGAAAGTGCAACGAAACCATAAAATTTTAGCTAGAAACTGTATTTTTGGCGATTTTTATTGAATTTGAACTATATTTCAACGTTTTTTGATGGTTCTGAGCCACCAAACACACTTAAAGCATGCTGAATCGACTCAGAATAGGAAAAGGAGACGTTTAGGTCAATTTTATGCATTCTGGCGTTCGTAGATACAAGAAAACTGTTAAAATTCTTCAGAAACGTCACTTTTGAAGTGTTTTCTTGTACTTTTAAGCCACTCAGATACCCTACGGGCTCGGAAAGTGCAACGAAACCATCAAATTTTAGCTAGAAACTGTATTTTTGTCGATTTTTATTGAATTTGAACTATATTTCAACGTTTTTTGATGGTTCTGAGCCACCAAACACACTTAAAGCATGCAGAATCGACTCAGAATAGGAAAAGGAGACGTTTAGGTCAATTTTATGCATTCTGGCGTTCGTAGATACAAGAAAACTGTTAAAATTCTTCAGAAACGTCACTTTTGAAGTGTTTTCTTGTACTTTTAAGCCACTCAGATACCCTACGGGCTCGGAAAGTGCAACGAAACCATAAAATTTTAGCTAGAAACTGTATTTTTGGCGATTTTTATTGAATTGGACTATATTTCAACGTTTTTTGATGGTTCTGAGCCACCAAACACACTTAAAGCATGCTGAATCGACTCAGAATAGGAAAAGGAGACGTTTAGGTCAATTTTATGCATTCTGGCGTTCGTAGATACAAGAAAACTGTTAAAATTCTTCAGAAACGTCACTTTTGAAGTGTTTTCTTGTACTTTTAAGCCACTCAGATACCCTACGGGCTCGGAAAGTGCAACGAAACCATAAAATTTTAGCTAGAAACTGTATTTTTGTCGATTTTTATTGAATTTGAACTATATTTCGACGTTTTTTGATGGTTCTGAGCCACCAAACACACTTAAAGCATGCAGAATCGACTCAGAATAGGAAAAGGAGACGTTTAGGTCAATTTTATGCATTCTGGCGTTCGTAGATACAAGAAAACTGTTAAAATTCTTCAGAAACGTCACTTTTGAAGTGTTTTCTTGTACTTTTAAGCCACTCAGATACCCTACGGGCTCGGAAAGTGCAACGAAACCATCAAATTTTAGCTAGAAACTGTATTTTTGCCGATTTTTATTGAATTTGTACTATATTTCAACGTTTTTTGATGGTTCTGAACCACCAAACACACTTAAAGCATGCAGAATCGACTCAGAATAGGAAAAGGAGACGTTTAGGTCAATTTTATGCATTCTGGCGTTCGTAGATACAAGAAAACTGTTAAAATTCTTCAGAAACGTCACTTTTGAAGTGTTTTCTTGTACTTTTAAGCCACTCAGATACCCTACGGGCTCGGAAAGTGCAACGAAACCATCAAATTTTAGCTAGAAACTGTATTTTTGTCGATTTTTATTGAATTTGAACTATATTTCAACGTTTTTTGATGGTTCTGAGCCACCAAACACACTTAAAGCATGCAGAATCGACTCAGAATAGGAAAAGGAGACGTTTAGGTCAATTTTATGCATTCTGGCGTTCGTAGATACAAGAAAACTGTTAAAATTCTTCAGAAACGTCACTTTTGAAGTGTTTTCTTGTACTTTTAAGCCACTCAGATACTCTACGGGCTCGGAAAGTGCAACGAAACCATCAAATTTTAGCTAGAAACTGTATTTTTGTCGATTTTTATTGAATTTGAACTACATTTCAACGTTTTTTGATGGTTCTGAGCCACCAAACACACTTAAAGCATGCAGAATCGACTCAGAATAGGAAAAGGAGACGTTTAGGTCAATTTTATGCATTCTGGCGTTCGTAGATACAAGAAAACTGTTAAAATTCTTCAGAAACGTCACTTTTGAAGTGTTTTCTTGTACTTTTAAGCCACTCAGATACCCTACGGGCTCGGAAAGTGCAACGAAACCATCAAATTTTAGCTAGAAACTGTATTTTTGTCGATTTTTATTGAATTTGAACTATATTTCAACGTTTTTTGATGGTTCTGAGCCACCAAACACACTTAAAGCATGCAGAATCGACTCAGAATAGGAAAAGGAGACGTTTAGGTCAATTTTATGCATTCTGGCGTTCGTAGATACAAGAAAACTGTTAAAATTCTTCAGAAACGTCACTTTTGAAGTGTTTTCTTGTACTTTTAAGCCACTCAGATACCCTACGGGCTCGGAAAGTGCAACGAAACCATCAAATTTTAGCTAGAATCTGTATTTTTGTCTTCACGGAAACAAACTCTATGGTTTGTTTTGATTTGTTGTCTGCAAATTTACTGATTTATTAATAGGTTTTGTGCATTTCTCTTTTCATTAGTGCCGAAGGGGTGAGTCATTTTTTAGTTTTTTATAATTTTGATAAGAATTTTTTTTTATTTTATGCATTTTTTGGTTAATTTAAGTAACATAACCTAGACTTTTACACGTGGTAGGCTGCGTGCCTATTCTCGGATTTTTCACTTCTCTCAAGTGAGACTGTGTGTCATAAGAGCATCAGTTTTGTGAAGACTTCTAACTAGTTATTCGTGTTCTTTTTTTTTTTTTTTTTTTAAATGCTTTTCGCTTGCGGTATTTGTCATGGACATATACAGCAATCTTCTCTCTCGCTGTCTTGTTCTGGTATTTGCGATAAACATTTTCATTATCAATGCGTTAACTTACCTGAAGATTTGCAGAAATATTTCGATTTAGCCTCTGGATTAGAAAATGTTTCTGTGTTGATTCAGAGAGCTTAAATATTTTTCTTCAAGATAAATTCAATGAACTTGTAGGTAGTATGAAGGACGTATTCAATAATTTGAAAATCGATCTTCTTAAAGATGTTGAAAAACGTAAAATAGCTGAATCCACTGCATCCATATCTCCTGTTAAATTTTCGGACATCGTTAAAAATAAGAGCAAACCTGCTGTCATTATCGAGCCAAAAGACGCTAATCAAGATTCTCAGAAAACCAAATCTGACATAGCTTCCACCATCAATCCTGTTGACTCTGATATTCACATTTCTAAAGTTAAGTCTGTGAAACATGGAGGTATTTTGGTTGGCTGCTCTTCGATTGAGGACAATTCTCGCTTTAAGAAAATCGCTCAAGAAAAACTTGCAGATTCTTACGTTATCAAAGAAGTTAAGGGTATTCATCCCAGGGTAAAAATAGTTGGTCTCACTCACAGATACTCTTCAGAGGAGTTACAGGATCTTTTCGAACATGTTGTTAAAGTAAATAGTGATATATTTAATCCTAACTCAGTATGCAACGTTGTCAAAATTTGGCCGACTAAGAAGAAACCTAATATATTTCAGGCAATTTTTCAAATTGACAAACCCACTTATGATCGTTTAATGGCTGCCGGTGGTTTTTTCGTAGGATACGATTTCTGTAATGTATATGACGCCTTGGAGATAAATCGCTGTTATAAATGTAACGGTTTTGGTCATTCGTCTCGTGTCTGTACTGTAAAGGTTTGTTGTCCCAGATGTTCTGAGGAACATGAAGTTAAAGACTGTTCGGCGGCAAATTTAAAATGTATCAACTGTGTTAAAGCTGCAAAAAAATCTGATACAATACTAGATACTGGGCACGCTGCTTGGGACACACGTTGTCCTACTTACTTAATTGCTCTGCAACAATTAAGAAATAATATTCTTTCGTCATAGCAACTATCCGAAACGTCCTCTATTTTAAGTTCAAATGACCTTCTCATCTACTACCAAAATGTTAGAGGCGTTAACTCTAAACTTGATACATTATACAATGAATCTGCAGCACGTAATTTTGATATAATAATTCTGACTGAAACTTGGCTTAATGATTCAATTCATAATGCTGAGATTTTCCCAAATAAATATAACATCGTTAGGTCTGATCGTAAGTTTAAAGATTTGCATTTAACTAAAGGTGGAGGTGTTGCAGTAGCCCTTGATCGTAATATCTCTTATGAAGAAGTAGATCTATCCAAATTTACAAATGTAGTTTTACCATCCTCGATTGATCTGATTCTGTTAAAAATAATTCACAATAGCATGAAATTTTATGTGCTTGCTGTTTATATTCCACCGAAAGCTGCCTTAAAAGATTATGAATTATTTTTTGACGTTATAAGTAATCACTTACAGGCAAATAATTCTAAGGTGTTAATTGTAGGTGATTTTAATATCCATAATTACAAGCCACATATTGTGAATAATACAGATAACAAGATTAATTTACTTACTAGGTTTTTAAATATAATGGAGTGTACACAACTTAATGCAATTCCAAATCATCATAACATTTTTCTTGATCTTGTCATATCCAATACAAACTGCTTAGTTTCAAAGTCTGAAGACCCAGTTCTTACAGAAGATCTGCACCACCCAGCTCTACTTATAACTCATTCTGCAAAAACTTCAAAACTTGAAAGGAACAACTGTAAAACCCACGTCAACAATAGTTATGTATTTTGGAATTTCCGCAAAGCTAATATTCCTTTATTGTATAATACTTTGGAGAAAGTTGATTGGTCCACCTTAAAAAATTTTAATGATGTTGATGAAGCGTGCTCTCATTTTTATAACATTTTGCATTCCTTGTTTAATGATTGCGTGCCTCTTTGTAGATATAGGAAATCGTCGCATTTGTTTCCGCCTTGGTTCAGTAATAAACTGCGTAAACTTATTAAAACTAAATGGTCTTGCTTCAAGAAGTATAAAGCAACAGGTAATCTGCAATCTCTTAATGAATTTCGGTGTCTAAGGAAACAGACTAAGTTAATCATAAAACAAGATTACGCTAATTTCATTTCAGAGGCAGAACAGAAGATTATTGCTGAACCAAAAAAATTTTGGTCTTTCATTAGTTGTAAAAACAGAGACAATAGAATTCCTGGTGCTTTAAGTTATCAAGGTAGTAGATATACAGATTCTGAAAAAATAGTAGACGCATTTGCGTCCCACTTTTCAAATTGCTACAGGCCCCCGTTGATGAACTCTAATTCTATAACTGATCAACGATCTAGCATAGATACACTGAATCTATTTAATGTGGAGGAGAAAGACGTACTTGATGCACTACATTCTTTAAAGTCTACATATACTGCTGGTCCTGATAATGTTCCTAGTTTTATTCTCACCGATTGCGCTCAAGTTTTTGCTGTTCCATTAACCATTATTTACAATTTATCACTGGCCACGGCTAAATTTCCAGAAAGATGGAAACGATCACATATAACGCCAATTCCTAAAAAAGGTGAAAATTCTAAAGTGGAAAATTATCGTCCTATTTCTCTTATCTCCAATTTTTCAAAGACGTTTGAGATTATTCTTCATCGTTTTATCGGTGAACACACAAAGAATATGATTTGCAGTCAACAACATGGTTTTGTGCCCGGACGATCGACAGCTTCGAATTTATTCAACTTCACCCAATATGTTTGCGAAGCATTCAATAACAAACAACAGGTTGATGTAATATATACTGATTTTGCTAAGGCTTTTGACAGGGTAGATCACCTTTTACTAAAAGCGAAACTTAATAATTTTGGTCTGTCCCAAAATCTTGTTAAGTTTTTATATTCGTATCTGTCGGATAGAACACAATGTGTTGTTTACAATGGCTATTTCTCAAAGAATATCTATGTTACGTCTGGAGTTCCTCAGGGCTCGGTTTTGGGGCCGTTGCTTTTCAACCTGTTTATCAACGATATTGTTCATGAATTGTCTGTTCCATGTTTGTTATATGCGGATGATTTGAAATTGTTTCTGCGTATTAAATCTTCGGAAGACATCTCTGAACTTCAGAAAAATGTTCTAAAGGTTTTTTACTGGTGTTCTAATAATGGCTTTGAGGTGAATAAGGACAAATGTCACGTTTTTACATTTACAAACAAAGTGCACGTTATAAATCACGGTTACATTATGAACGGTTTTCAGCTGAATAGACCTGAAGTTATTAAAGACTTAGGGGTTACGTTTGATCCTGGGCTAACCTTTACTACTCACTACAATAACATAATTAATTCGTCTTATAAAGCTCTTGGCTTCTTAATAAGAAACGTACGCGAATTTCAACAACTTGCTATCATAAAGACTATATACGTATGATTCGTCAGATCTAAACTTGAATACGCAAGCGTTATATGGTCTCCTTATCAACAGAAATATATAGATTTATTTGAGAAAATTCAAAGAAAATTTTTAAAATTTGCGACGTATAAATTGGAAGGAATGTACTCGCCACGGCATACATCACAAGAATTGTTACTCAACAAGGTTCAGCTACAGCCCCTGATTGACCGCAGATTCATTTGTTCCCTGATATTTCTGTATAAAATAATACATGGGATTATGAATTGCCCTTATATTTTGGAGAAATTACCTTTTGATTGTCGTACTAGACATAACAGGACTTCAAACACATTCTATTTGCCCACTCCTAGAATTGATATATACAAATATTCCCCTCTATATGCGATGTGCTCGAACTACAATAGGGTCTCAGACGAAATCGACATATTTTTCTGCAAAATACGTGATTTAAAAAAATTAAAAGTTCAATTTTAATTAAATTTACGAATTTAATTTATAAGCTTGCCTTTCCAACACATTATGCCTTCTCATAATTGGACAACCGTCTGTGAGAAGATGCAAAATAATAATAATATTAATAATAATAATAATAATAATAATTTTAGATAACATAATAAATACAAACAACAATCGTATACCCTCCACCCCTCATTGGGAAACACGGTTAAATTATAAAATTAATAACATTAGAAAACAACTGGGTCAAATAACACAG
Source organism: Zophobas morio (assembly GCF_036711695.1). NCBI lineage: Eukaryota > Metazoa > Arthropoda > Insecta > Coleoptera > Tenebrionidae > Zophobas > Zophobas morio. Next base: position 142,100 of record NW_026972369.1, on the reverse strand, counting down.
TACCTTAGAGGAGTTAAAACACCACACATCATGACATGTATGCATTCGATACTGACCAACAATAATTTTCATCAAACTGATTACAATGAGTACAACACAACACTATCCGAAATTAAAGATACACTATTACAAAAGCTTTCCTTATATAGCAAAAGACTTAAAAGATACAAACAATCACATCTCAGAAAAATTCATAACACAAAATTTTTAAACAACGAAAAACTATTCTATCAACATTTAACTAATTCAAGCAAAACTCAATTATCCGGTGAACTACCAAGTTCACAAGATGTAACAACATTTTGGTCAAAACTTTGGTCTCAAGAATTTGAATTTAACCAATCTGCCAAATGGATTCCTCATATACATAATAAACTATCCACAATTACACCAATGAATGATGATCATCAGATAACACTTGCCGAATTAATAAATACTATCAATAAGACACACAACTGGAAATCACCAGGACCAGACAAAATTCATAATTTTTGGATAAAAAAATTAAATTGTGTACATATTCATTTACTACATCACTTAAATCAGTTCCTTCTTGACCCATCCTCCTTTCCAACATTCTTATGTCATGGTGTAACACACCTAAAACCTAAAGATAACGACACAAAAAATCCATCAAAATACAGACCTATCACATGTTTACCGACAATCTATAAAATATTAACCTCATGCATTACACAAAAAATTTATCAACACTGTTTTAACTCTGACATCATTAATGAAGAACAGAAAGGATGTATTAAAGGATCCTTTGGCTGCAAAGAGCAATTAATCATAGATTCCATCATCTGTGAACAAGCTAGAAAAGAAAACCGAAACATATATACTGCTTTTATTGATTATAAGAAAGCTTACGATTCTGTCCCTCATTCCTGGCTATGCAAAATTCTGGAATTATACAAGATTGATACTAAAATCTGCACTTTTCTCAAATGTTCCATGGAATTTTGGAAGACCACACTCCAAATAACCTTAAATGAACAAACAATTCAGTCAGACCCAATAATGATCCGAAGAGGAATTTTTCAAGGCGATTCTCTTAGCCCGTTATGGTTCTGCTTAGCAATAAATCCCCTCTCCGATATCCTGAACAGCTGCAATTATGGGTTCAATATAAGAATTAACAAACAAAGAGAAAACAGAATAAGTCACTTGCTGTATATGGATGACATAAAAATATATGCAAGTACACAAAATCAGTTAACAAACCTATTAAATCTGACTGAACAATTTTCCGGTGATATTGGTATGTCCTTTGGTATTGAGAAATGTAAGACCCAAGCAATCAGAAAAGGCGTGTTTCACCAAGTACCACATATAACACAGAATAAGGAAATAATTGAAGCCCAAGAACGAAACGATACATACAAATATCTGGGTTTCTGTCAATCCTCCCACATCAATCATACCAAAACGAAAACACAGTTGAAAGATCAATACGTAGCAAGATTAAAATTAATATTGAAGACACAGTTAAATGGAAAAAATTTAATGAAAGCAGTAAATACATTCTGCGTTCCACTGCTAACATATTCTTTTGGAGTCATTAAATGGTCCAAAACTGATCTTGAAAATTTAAACATCGCAACAAGGAAAATCTTCACACAGTATAGAAGGCATCACCCAAAATCGTCGATTGAAAGATTCTCATTACCAAGACAGAATGGAGGAAGGGGTTTCCAGAACTTAGAAAACTTATATCAGATACAAATTTCAGATTTGAAGAAGTATTTCTTGAAACGAGCGGAAAGAAATGAAATGTTTCGCACCATCACAAGAGCAGATTTGAACCACACACCCTTAAATCTGTCGAACACCGAAGAAATCCACACCCCCCACACAATAGATAAAATAATAAGTGGGCTAAAACAAAAACAACTACATGGAAAATTCTACAAAGACTTAGAAGAAAATCATGTCAATAAGAAGATGTCATTGATTTGGTTAAAAAAATCAAGTTTGTATGCCGAAACAGAAGGATTTGTGTTTGCTATTCAAGACCAAGTAATCAATACCAAGAATTATAGAAAATACATCATCAAAGATCCGAACATAAAAAACGACTGCTGTCGCCTATGCAAAGCAAAACCTGAAACGATCCAGCACATAATCTCTTCTTGCAGCATCCTAGCACAAACTGATTACAAAGCTAGACACGACAACGCAGCCAAAATCATTCACAAAGAATTAGCAACACTTATGAACTTAATCGAAGATACGACACCCTATTACACTTATATTCCGTCTCCATTCCTTGAAAATAACAAATACAAATTATACTGGGATCGCACAATACTTACAGACTTAAACATTACAGCTAACAGACCAGACATCATACTTATCAAAAAACACACGAACGAAGCCATTCTTATTGACATTGCTATTCCTAACACAAACAACATTATTCAAACATACGACACCAAGATTTCAAAATATCTACAATTATCGATAGAAATGAAATCCATGTTGAATCTTAAAAAAATTTCAATTCTACCCCTAGTTATCTCTAATGTAGGTGTAGTTCCAAATAGCTTAGTTGAGAATTTAAAGTCTTTGCATTTGAATGATTCAATAATTGTCAAAATTCAAAAAGCTGTTTTGTTAGGAACATGTCATATTGTTCGTAAGTTTCTTGAACAGTCTGATCATGTCAGTCAGATTAGATTAGCACCAGTAGGTCAGAGTAGTGTAGGTCACTTTTCATGTGATGCGCGGATAAATGGTCGGTAGTTACGCTGGACTTTTGGGGATGGGGTGAGATTAGAGAATAATAGCAGACTAATTTGTATGCTGTAATTCTAGAATCTCGAAAGTTGTTCTGTTAATCTAATCAATTCATATCATTACTTGGTCTTAGTACCCGTAATGATAGAAGTCTTGCCTGAATGCCGGTCATTTCCGGGTCAGTGGTGGGTCTTAATTTTTATTGAATTTGAACTATATTTCAACGTTTTTTGATGGTTCTGAGCCACCAAACACACTTAAAGCATGCAGAATCGACTCAGAATAGGAAAAGGAGACGTTTAGGTCAATTTTATGCATTCTGGCGTTCGTAGATACAAGAAAACTGTTAAAATTCTTCAGAAACGTCACTTTTGAAGTGTTTTCTTGTACTTTTAAGCCACTCAGATACCCTACGGGCTCGGAAAGTGCAACGAAACCATCAAATTTTAGCTAGAAACTGTATTTTTGTCGATTTTTATTGAATTTGAACTATATTTCAACGTTTTTTGATGGTTCTGAGCCACCAAACACACTTAAAGCATGCAGAATCGACTCAGAATAGGAAAAGGAGACGTTTAGGTCAATTTTATGCATTCTGGCGTTCGTAGATACAAGAAAACTGTTAAAATTCTTCAGAAACGTCACTTTTGAAGTGTTTTCTTGTACTTTTAAGCCACTCAGATACCCTACGGGCTCGGAAAGTGCAACGAAACCATCAAATTTTAGCTAGAAACTGTATTTTTGTCGATTTTTATTGAATTTGAACTATATTTCAACGTTTTTTGATGGTTCTGAGCCACCAAACACACTTAAAGCATGCAGAATCGACTCAGAATAGGAAGAGGAGACGTTTAGGTCAATTTTATGCATTCTGGCGTTCGTAGATACAAGAAAACTGTTAAAATTCTTCAGAAACGTCACTTTTGAAGTGTTTTCTTGTACTTTTAAGCCACTCAGATACCCTACGGGCTCGGAAAGTGCAACGAAACCATCAAATTTTAGCTAGAAACTGTATTTTTGTCGACTTTTATTGAATTTGAACTATATTTCAACGTTTTTTGATGGTTCTGAGCCACCAAACACACTTAAAGCATGCAGAATCGACTCAGAATAGGAAAAGGAGACGTTTAGGTCAATTTTATGCATTCTGGCGTTTGTAGATACAAGAAAACTGTTAAAATTCTTCAGAAACGTCACTTTTGAAGTGTTTTCTTGTACTTTTAAGCCACTCAGATACCCTACGGGCACGGAAAGTGCAACGAAACCATCAAATTTTAGCTAGAAACTGTATTTTTGTCGATTTTTATTGAATTTGAACTATATTTCAACGTTTTTTGATGGTTCTGAGCCACCAAACACACTTAAAGCATGCAGAATCGACTCAGAATAGGAAAAGGAGACGTTTAGGTCAATTTTATGCATTCTGGCGTTCGTAGATACAAGAAAACTGTTAAAATTCTTCAGAAACGTCACTTTTGAAGTGTTTTCTTGTACTTTTAAGCCACTCAGATACCCTACGGGCTCGGAAAGTGCAACGAAACCATCAAATTTTAGCTAGAAACTGTATTTTTGTCGATTTTGAACTATATTTCAACGTTTTTTGATGGTTCTGAGCCACCAAACACACTTAAAGCATGCAGAATCGACTCAGAATAGAAAAAGGAGACGTTTAGGTCAATTTTATGCATTCTGGTGTTCGTAGATACAAGAAAACTCTTAAAATTCTTCAGAAACGTCACTTTTGAAGTGTTTTCTTGTACTTTTAAGCCACTCAGATACCCTACGGGCTCGGAAAGTGCAACGAAACCATCAAATTTTAGCTAGAAACTGTATTTTTTTCGATTTTTATTGAATTTGAACTATATTTCAACGTTTTTTGATGGTTCTGAGCCACCAAACACACTTAAAGCATGCAGAATCGACTCAGAATAGGAAAAGGAGACGTTTAGGTCAATTTTATGCATTCTGGCGTTCGTAGATACAAGAAAACTGTTAAAATTCTTCAGAAACGTCACTTTTGAAGTGTTTTCTTGTACTTTTAAGCCACTCAGATACCCTACGGGCTCGGAAAGTGCAACGAAACCATCAAATTTTAGCTAGAAACTGTATTTTTGTCGATTTTTATTTAATTTGAACTATATTTCAACGTTTTTTGATGGTTCTGAGCCACCAAACACACTTAAAGCATGCAGAATCGACTCAGAATAGGAAAAGGAGACGTTTGGGTCAATTTTATGCATTCTGGCGTTCGTAGATACAAGAAAACTGTTAAAATTCTTCAGAAACGTCACTTTTGAAGTGTTTTCTTGTACTTTTAAGCCACTCAGATACCCTACGGGCTCGGAAAGTGCAACGAAACCATCAAATTTTAGCTAGAAACTGTATTTTTGTCGATTTTTATTGAATTTGAACTATATTTCAACGTTTTTTGATGGTTCTGAGCCACCAAACACACTTAAAGCATGCAGAATCGACTCAGAATAGGAAAAGGAGACGTTTAGGTCAATTTTATGCATTCTGGCGTTGGTAGATACAAGAAAACTGTTAAAATTCTTCAGAAATGTCACTTTTGAAGTGTTTTCTTGTACTTTTAAGCCACTCAGATACCCTACGGGCTCGGAAAGTGCAACGAAACCATCAAATTTTAGCTAGAAACTGTATTTTTGTCGATTTTTATTGAATTTGAACTATATTTCAACGTTTTTTGATGGTTCTGAGCCACCAAACACACTTAAAGCATGCAGAATCGACTCAGAATAGGAAAAGGAGACGTTTAGGTCAATTTTATGCATTCTGGCGTTCGTAGATACAAGAAAACTGTTAAAATTCTTCAGAAACGTCACTTTTGAAGTGTTTTCTTGTACTTTTAAGCCACTCAGATACCCTACGGGCTCGGAAAGTGCAACGAAACCATCAAATTTTAGCTAGAAACTGTATTTTTGTCGATTTTTATTGAATTTGAACTATATTTCAACGTTTTTTGATGGTTCTGAGCCACCAAACACACTTAAAGCATGCAGAATCGACTCAGAATAGGAAAAGGAGACGTTTAGGTCAATTTTATGCATTCTGGCGTTCGTAGATACAAGAAAACTGTTAAAATTCTTCAGAAACGTCACTTTTGAAGTGTTTTCTTGTACTTTTAAGCCACTCAGATAACCTACGGGCTCGGAAAGTGCAACGAAACCATCAAATTTTAGCTAGAAACTGTATTTTTGTCGATTTTTATTGAATTTGAACTATATTTCAACGTTTTTTGATGGTTCTGAGCCACCAAACACACTTAAAGCATGCAGAATCGACTCAGAATAGGAAAAGGAGACGTTTAGGTCAATTTTATGCATTCTGGCGTTCGTAGATACAAGAAAACTGTTAAAATTCTGCAGAAACGTCACTTTTGAAGTGTTTTCTTGTACTTTTAAGCCACTCAGATACCCTACGGTCTCGGAAAGTGCAACGAAACCATCAAATTTTAGCTAGAAACTGTATTTTTGTCGATTTTTATTGAATTTGAACTATATTTCAACGTTTTTTGATGGTTCTGAGCCACCAAACACACTTAAAGCATGCAGAATCAACTCAGAATAGGAAAAGGAGACGTTTAGGTCAATTTTATGCATTCTGGCGTTCGTAGATACAAGAAAACTGTTAAAATTCTTCAGAAACGTCACTTTTGAAGTGTTTTCTTGTACTTTTAAGCCACTCAGATACCCTACGGGCTCGGAAAGTGCAACGAAACCATCAAATTTTAGCTAGAAACTGTATTTTTGTCGATTTTTATTGAATTTGAACTATATTTCAACGTTTTTTGATGGTTCTGAGCCACCAAACACACTTAAAGCATGCAGAATCGACTCAGAATAGGAAAAGGAGACGTTTAGGTCAATTTTATGCATTCTGGCGTTCGTAGATACAAGAAAACTGTTAAAATTCTTCAGAAACGTCACTTTTGAAGTGTTTTCTTGTACTTTTAAGCCACTCAGATACCCTACGGGCTCGGAAAGTGCAACGAAACCATCAAATTTTAGCTAGAAACTGTATTTTTGTCGATTTTTATTGAATTTGAACTATATTTCAACGTTTTTTGATGGTTCTGAGCCACCAAACACACTTAAAGCATACAGAATCGACTCAGAATAGGAAAAGGAGACGTTTAGGTCAATTTTATGCATTCTGGCGTTCGTAGATACAAGAAAACTGTTAAAATTCTTCAGAAACGTCACTTTTGAAGTGTTTTCTTGTACTTTTAAGCCACTCAGATACCCTACGGGCTCGGAAAGTGCAACGAAACCATCAAATTTTAGCTAGAAACTGTATTTTTGTCGATTTTTATTGAATTTGAACTATATTTCAACGTTTTTTGATGGTTCTGAGCCACCAAACACACTTAAAGCATGCAGAATCGACTCAGAATAGGAAAAGGAGACGTTTAGGTCAATTTTATGCATTCTGGCGTTCGTAGATACAAGAAAACTGTTAAAATTCTTCAGAAACGTCACTTTTGAAGTGTTTTCTTGTACTTTTAAGCCACTCAGATACCCTACGGGCTCGGAAAGTGCAACGAAACCATCAAATTTTAGCTAGAAACTGTATTTTTGTCGATTTTTATTGAATTTGAACTATATTTCAACGTTTTTTGATGGTTCTGAGCCACCAAACACACTTAAAGCATGCAGAATCGACTCAGAATAGGAAAAGGAGACGTTTAGGTCAATTTTATGCATTCTGGCGTTCGTAGATACAAGAAAACTGTTAAAATTCTTCAGAAACGTCACTTTTGAAGTGTTTTCTTGTACTTTTAAGCCACTCAGATACCCTACGGGCTCGGAAAGTGCAACGAAACCATCAAATTTTAGCTAGAAACTGTATTTTTGTCGATTTTTATTGAATTTGAACTATATTTCAACGTTTTTTGATGGTTCTGAGCCACCAAACACACTTAAAGCATGCAGAATCGACTCAGAATAGGAAAAGGAGACGTTTAGGTCAATTTTATGCATTCTGGCGTTCGTAGATACAAGAAAACTGTTAAAATTCTTCAGAAACGTCACTTTTGAAGTGTTTTCTTGTACTTTTAAGCCACTCAGATACCCTACGGGCTCGGAAAGTGCAACGAAACCATCAAATTTTAGCTAGAAACTGTATTTTTGTCGATTTTTATTGAATTTGAACTATATTTCAACGTTTTTTGATGGTTCTGAGCCACCAAACACACTTAAAGTATGCAGAATCGACTCAGAATAGGAAAAGGAGACGTTTAGGTCAATTTTATGCATTCTGGCTTTCGTAGATACAAGAAAACTGTTAAAATTCTTCAGAAACGTCACTTTTGAAGTGTTTTCTTGTACTTTTAAGCCAATCAGATACCCGACGGGCTCGGAAAGTGCAAAGAAACCATCAAATTTTAGCTAGAAACTGTATTTTTGTCGATTTTTATTGAATTTGAACTATATTTCAACGTTTTTTGATGGTTCTGAGCCACCAAACACACTTAAAGCATGCAGAATCGACTCAGAATAGGAAAAGGAGACGTTTAGGTCAATTTTATGCATTCTGGCGTTCGTAGATACAAGAAAACTGTTAAAATTCTTCAGAAACGTCACTTTTGAAGTGTTTTCTTGTACTTTTAAGCCACTCAGATACCCTACGGGCTCGGAAAGTGCAACGAAACCATCAAATTTTAGCTACAAACTGTATTTTTGTCGATTTTTATTGAATTCGAACTATATTTCAACGTTTTTTGATGGTTCTGAGCCACCAAACACACTTAAAGCATGCAGAATCGACTCAGAATAGGAAAAGGAGACGTTTAGGTCAATTTTATGCATTCTGGCGTTCGTAGATACAAGAAAACTGTTAAAATTCTTCAGAAACGTCACTTTTGAAGTGTTTTCTTGTACTTTTAAGCCACTCAGATACCCGACGGGCTCGGAAAGTGCAACGAAACCATCAAATTTCAGCTAGAAACTGTATTTTTGTCGATTTTTATTGAATTTGAACTATATTTCAACGATTTTTGATGGTTCTGAGCCACCAAACACACTTAAAGCATGCAGAATCGACTCAGAATAGGAAAAGGAGACGTTTAGGTCAATTTTATGCATTCTGGCGTTCGTAGATACAAGAAAACTGTTAAAATTCTTCAGAAACGTCACTTTTGAAGTGTTTTCTTGTACTTTTAAACCACTCAGATACCCTAGGGGCTCGGAAAGTGCAACGAAACCATCAAATTTTAGCTAGAAACTGTATTTTTGTCGATTTTTATTGAATTTGAACTATATTTCAACGTTTTTTGATGGTTCTGAGCCACCAAACACACTTAAAGCATGCAGAATCGACTCAGAATAGGAAAAGGAGACGTTTAGGTCAATTTTATGCATTCTGGCGTTCGTAGATACAAGAAAACTGTTAAAATTCTTCAGAAACGTCACTTTTGAAGTGTTTTCTTGTACTTTTAAGCCACTCAGATACCCTACGGGCTCGGAAAGTGCAACGAAACCATCAAATTTTAGCTAGAAACTGTATTTTTGTCGATTTTTATTGAATTTGAACTATATTTCAACGTTTTTTGATGGTTCTGAGCCACCAAACACACTTAAAGCATGCAGAATCGACTCAGAATAGGAAAAGGAGACGTTTAGGTCAATTTTATGCATTCTGGCGTTCGTAGATACAAGAAAACTGTTAAAATTCTTCAGAAACGTCACTTTTGAAGTGTTTTCTTGTACTTTTAAGCCACTCAGATACCCTACGGGCTCGGAAAGTGCAACGAAACCATCAAATTTTAGCTAGAAACTGTATTTTTGTCGATTTTTATTGAATTTGAACTATATTTCAACGTTTTTTGATGGTTCTGAGCCACCAAACACACTTAAAGCATGCAGAATCGACTCAGAATAGGAAAAGGAGAAGTTTAGGTCAATTTTATGCATTCTGGCGTTCGTAGATACAAGAAAACTGTTAAAATTCTTCAGAAACGTCACTTTTGAAGTGTTTTCTTGTACTTTTAAGCCACTCAGATACCCTACGGGCTCGGAAAGTGCAACGAAACCATCAAATTTTAGCTAGAAACTGTATTTTTGTCGATTTTTATTGAATTTGAACTATATTTCAACGTTTTTTGATGGTTCTGAGCCACCAAACACACTTAAAGCATGCAGAATCGACTCAGAATAGGAAAAGGAGACGTTTAGGTCAATTTTATGCATTCTGGCGTTCGTAGATACAAGAAAACTGTTAAAATTCTTCAGAAACGTCACTTTTGAAGTGTTTTCTTGTACTTTTAAGCCACTCAGATACCCGACGGGCTCGGAAAGTGCAACGAAACCATCAAATTTTAGCTAGAAACTGTATTTTTGTCGATTTTTATTGAATTTGAACTATATTTCAACGTTTTTTGATGGTTCTGAGCCACCAAACACACTTAAAGCATGCAGAATCGACTCAGAATAGGAAAAGGAGACGTTTAGGTCAATTTTATGCATTCTGGCGTTCGTAGATACAAGAAAACTGTTAAAATTCTTCAGAAACGTCACTTTTGAAGTGTTTTCTTGTACTTTTAAGCCACTCAGATACCCTACGGGCTCGGAAAGTGCAACGAAACCATCAAATTTTAGCTAGAAACTGTATTTTTGTCTATTTTTATTGAATTTGAACTATATTTCAACGTTTTTTGATGGTTCTGAGCCACCAAACACACTTAAAGCATGCAGAATCGACTCAGAATAGGAAAAGGAGACGTTTAGGTCAATTTTATGCATTCTGGCGTTCGTAGATACAAGAAAACTGTTAAAATTCTTCAGAAACGTCACTTTTGAAGTGTTTTCTTGTACTTTTAAGCCACTCAGATACCCTACGGGCTCGGAAAGTGCAACGAAACCATCAAATTTTAGCTAGAAACTGTATTTTTGTCGATTTTTATTGAATTTGAACTATATTTCAACGTTTTTTGATGGTTCTGAGCCACCAAACACACTTAAAGCATGCAGAATCGACTCAGAATAGGAAAAGGAGACGTTTAGGTCAATTTTATGCATTCTGGCGTTCGTAGATACAAGAAAACTGTTAAAATTCTTCAGAAACGTCACTTTTGAAGTGTTTTCTTGTACTTTTAAGCCACTCAGATACCCTACGGGCTCGGAAAGTGCAACGAAACCATCAAATTTTAGCTAGAAACTGTATTTTTGTCGATTTTTATTGAATTTGAAATATATTTCAACGTTTTTTGATGGTTCTGAGCCACCAAACACACTTAAATCATGCAGAATCGACTCAGAATAGGAAAAGGAGACGTTTAGGTCAATTTTATGCATTCTGGCGTTCGTAGATACAAGAAAACTGTTAAAATTCTTCAGAAACGTCACTTTTGAAGTGTTTTCTTGTACTTTTAACCCACTCAGATACCCTACGGGCTCGGAAAGTGCAACGAAACCATCAAATTTTAGCTAGAAACTGTATTTTTGTCGATTTTTATTGAATTTGAACTATATTTCAACGTTTTTTGATGGTTCTGAGCCACCAAACACACTTAAAGCATGCAGAATCGACTCAGAATAGGAAAAGGAGACGTTTAGGTCAATTTTATGCATTCTGGCGTTCGTAGATACAAGAAAACTGTTAAAATTCTTCAGAAACGTCACTTTTGAAGTGTTTTCTTGTACTTTTAAGCCACTCAGATACCCTACGGGCTCGGAAAGTGCAACGAAACCATCAAATTTTAGCTAGAAACTGTATTTTTGTCGATTTTTATTGAATTTGAACTATATTTCAACGTTTTTTGATGGTTCTGAGCCACCAAACACACTTAAAGCATGCAGAATCGACTCAGAATAGGAAAAGGAGACGTTTAGGTCAATTTTATGCATTCTGGCGTTCGTAGATACAAGAAAACTGTTAAAATTCTTCAGAAACGTCACTTTTGAAGTGTTTTCTTGTACTTTTAAGCCACTCAGATACCCTACGGGCTCGGAAAGTGCAACGAAACCATCAAATTTTAGCTAGAAACTGTATTTTTGTCGATTTTTATTGAATTTGAACTATATTTCAACGTTTTTTGATGGTTCTGAGCCACCAAACACACTTAAAGCATGCAGAATCGACTCAGAATAGGAAAAGGAGACGTTTAGGTCAATTTTATGCATTCTGGCGTTCGTAGATACAAGAAAACTGTTAAAATTCTTCAGAAACGTCACTTTTGAAGTGTTTTCTTGTACTTTTAAGCCACTCAGATACCCTACGGGCTCGGAAAGTGCAACGAAACCATCAAATTTTAGCTAGAAACTGTATATTTGTCGATTTTTATTGAATTTGATCTATATTTCAACGTTTTTTGATGGTTCTGAGCCACCAAACACACTTAAAGCATGCAGAATCGACTCAGAATAGGAAAAGGAGACGTTTAGGTCAATTTTATGCATTCTGGCGTTCGTAGATACAAGAAAACTGTTAAAATTCTTCAGAAACGTCACTTTTGAAGTGTTTTCTTGTACTTTTAAGCCACTCAGATACCCTACGGGCTCGGAAAGTGCAACGAAACCATCAAATTTTAGCTAGAAACTGTATTTTTGTCGATTTTTATTGAATTTGAACTATATTTCAACGTTTTTTGATGGTTCTGAGCCACCAAACACACTTAAAGCATGCAGAATCGACTCAGAATAGGAAAAGGAGACGTTTAGGTCAATTTTATCCATTCTGGCGTTCGTAGATACAAGAAAACTGTTTAAATTCTTCAGAAACGTCACTTTTGAAGTGTTTTCTTGTACGTTTAAGCCACTCAGATACCCTACGGGCTCGCAAAGTGCAACGAAACCATCAAATTTTAGCTACAAACTGTATTTTTGTCGATTTTTATTGAATTCGAACTATATTTCAACGTTTTTTGATGGTTCTGAGCCACCAAACACACTTAAAGCATGCAGAATCGACTCAGAATAGGAAAAGGAGACGTTTAGGTCAATTTTATGCATTCTGGCGTTCGTAGATACAAGAAAACTGTTAAAATTCTTCAGAAACGTCACTTTTGAAGTGTTTTCTTGTACTTTTAAGCCACTCAGATACCCTACGGGCTCGGAAAGTGCAACGAAACCATCAAATTTCAGCTAGAAACTGTATTTTTGTCGATTTTTATTGAATTTGAACTATATTTCAACGATTTTTGATGGTTCTGAGCCACCAAACACACTTAAAGCATGCAGAATCGACTCAGAATAGGAAAAGGAGACGTTTAGGTCAATTTTATGCATTCTGGCGTTCGTAGATACAAGAAAACTGTTAAAATTCTTCAGAAACGTCACTTTTGAAGTGTTTTCTTGTACTTTTAAACCACTCAGATACCCTACGGGCTCGGAAAGTGCAACGAAACCATCAAATTTTAGCTAGAAACTGTATTTTTGTCGATTTTTATTGAATTTGAACTATATTTCAACGTTTTTTGATGGTTCTGAGCCACCAAACACACTTAAAGCATGCAGAATCGACTCAGAATAGGAAAAGGAGACGTTTAGGTCAATTTTATGCATTCTGGCGTTCGTAGATACAAGAAAACTGTTAAAATTCTTCAGAAACGTCACTTTTGAAGTGTTTTCTTGTACTTTTAAGCCACTCAGATACCCTACGGGCTCGGAAAGTGCAACGAAACCATCAAATTTTAGCTAGAAACTGTATTTTTGTCGATTTTTATTGAATTTGAACTATATTTCAACGTTTTTTGATGGTTCTGAGCCACCAAACACACTTAAAGCATGCAGAATCGACTCAGAATAGGAAAAGGAGACGTTTAGGTCAATTTTATGCATTCTGGCGTTCGTAGATACAAGAAAACTGTTAAAATTCTTCAGAAACGTCACTTTTGAAGTGTTTTCTTGTACTTTTAAGCCACTCAGATACCCTACGGGCTCGGAAAGTGCAACGAAACCATCAAATTTTAGCTAGAAACTGTATTTTTGTCGATTTTTATTGAATTTGAACTATATTTCAACGTTTTTTGATGGTTCTGAGCCACCAAACACACTTAAAGCATGCAGAATCGACTCAGAATAGGAAAAGGAGACGTTTAGGTCAATTTTATGCATTCTGGCGTTCGTAGATACAAGAAAACTGTTAAAATTCTTCAGAAACGTCACTTTTGAAGTGTTTTCTTGTACTTTTAAGCCACTCAGATACCCTACGGGCTCGGAAAGTGCAACGAAACCATCAAATTTTAGCTAGAAACTGTATTTTTGTCGATTTTTATTGAATTTGAACTATATTTCAACGTTTTTTGATGGTTCTGAGCCACCAAACACACTTAAAGCATGCAGAATCGACTCAGAATAGGAAAAGGAGACGTTTAGGTCAATTTTATCCATTCTGGCGTTCGTAGATACAAGAAAACTGTTTAAATTCTTCAGAAACGTCACTTTTGAAGTGTTTTCTTGTACGTTTAAGCCACTCAGATACCCTACGGGCTCGCAAAGTGCAACGAAACCATCAAATTTTAGCTACAAACTGTATTTTTGTCGATTTTTATTGAATTCGAACTATATTTCAACGTTTTTTGATGGTTCTGAGCCACCAAACACACTTAAAGCATGCAGAATCGACTCAGAATAGGAAAAGGAGACGTTTAGGTCAATTTTATGCATTCTGGCGTTCGTAGATACAAGAAAACTGTTAAAATTCTTCAGAAACGTCACTTTTGAAGTGTTTTCTTGTACTTTTAAGCCACTCAGATACCCTACGGGCTCGGAAAGTGCAACGAAACCATCAAATTTCAGCTAGAAACTGTATTTTTGTCGATTTTTATTGAATTTGAACTATATTTCAACGATTTTTGATGGTTCTGAGCCACCAAACACACTTAAAGCATGCAGAATCGACTCAGAATAGGAAAAGGAGACGTTTAGGTCAATTTTATGCATTCTGGCGTTCGTAGATACAAGAAAACTGTTAAAATTCTTCAGAAACGTCACTTTTGAAGTGTTTTCTTGTACTTTTAAACCACTCAGATACCCTACGGGCTCGGAAAGTGCAACGAAACCATCAAATTTTAGCTAGAAACTGTATTTTTGTCGATTTTTATTGAATTTGAACTATATTTCAACGTTTTTTGATGGTTCTGAGCCACCAAACACACTTAAAGCATGCAGAATCGACTCAGAATAGGAAAAGGAGACGTTTAGGTCAATTTTATGCATTCTGGCGTTCGTAGATACAAGAAAACTGTTAAAATTCTTCAGAAACGTCACTTTTGAAGTGTTTTCTTGTACTTTTAAGCCACTCAGATACCCTACGGGCTCGGAAAGTGCAACGAAACCATCAAATTTTAGCTAGAAACTGTATTTTTGTCGATTTTTATTGAATTTGAACTATATTTCAACGTTTTTTGATGGTTCTGAGCCACCAAACACACTTAAAGCATGCAGAATCGACTCAGAATAGGAAAAGGAGACGTTTAGGTCAATTTTATGCATTCTGGCGTTCGTAGATACAAGAAAACTGTTAAAATTCTTCAGAAACGTCACTTTTGAAGTGTTTTCTTGTACTTTTAAGCCACTCAGATACCCTACGGGCTCGGAAAGTGCAACGAAACCATCAAATTTTAGCTAGAAACTGTATTTTTGTCGATTTTTATTGAATTTGAACTATATTTCAACGTTTTTTGATGGTTCTGAGCCACCAAACACACTTAAAGCATGCAGAATCGACTCAGAATAGGAAAAGGAGACGTTTAGGTCAATTTTATGCATTCTGGCGTTCGTAGATACAAGAAAACTGTTAAAATTCTTCAGAAACGTCACTTTTGAAGTGTTTTCTTGTACTTTTAAGCCACTCAGATACCCTACGGGCTCGGAAAGTGCAACGAAACCATCAAATTTTAGCTAGAAACTGTATTTTTGTCGATTTTTATTGAATTTGAACTATATTTCAATGTTTTTTGATGGTTCTGAGCCACCAAACACACTTAAAGCATGCAGAATCGACTCAGAATAGGAAAAGGAGACGTTTAGGTCAATTTTATGCATTCTGGCGTTCGTAGATACAAGAAAACTGTTAAAATTCTTCAGAAACGTCACTTTTGAAGTGTTTTCTTGTACTTTTAAGCCACTCAGATACCCTACGGTCTCGGAAAGTGCAACGAAACCATCAAATTTTAGCTAGAAACTGTATTTTTGTCGATTTTTATTGAATTTGAACTATATTTCAACGTTTTTTGATGGTTCTGAGCCACCAAACACACTTAAAGCATGCAGAATCGACTCAGAATAGGAAAAGGAGACGTTTAGGTCAATTTTATGCATTCTGGCGTTCGTAGATACAAGAAAACTGTTAAAATTCTTCAGAAACGTCACTTTTGAAGTGTTTTCTTGTACTTTTAAGCCACTCAGATACCCGACGGGCTCGGAAAGTGCAACGAAACCATCAAATTTTAGCTAGAAACTGTATTTTTGTCGATTTTTATTGAATTTGAACTATATTTCAACGTTTTTTGATGGTTCTGAGCCACCAAACACACTTAAAGCATGCAGAATCGACTCAGAATAGGAAAAGGAGACGTTTAGGTCAATTTTATGCATTCTGGCGTTCGTAGATACAAGAAAACTGTTAAAATTCTTCAGAAACGTCACTTTTGAAGTGTTTTCTTGTACTTTTAAGCCACTCAGATACCCTACGGGCTCGGAAAGTGCAACGAAACCATCAAATTTTAGCTAGAAACTGTATTTTTGTCGATTTTTATTGAATTTGAACTATATTTCAACGTTTTTTGATGGTTCTGAGCCACCAAACACACTTAAAGCATGCAGAATCGACTCAGAATAGGAAAAGGAGACGTTTAGGTCGATTTTATGCATTCTGGCGTTCGTAGATACAAGAAAACTGTTAAAATTCTTCAGAAACGTCACTTTTGAAGTGTTTTCTTGTACTTTTAAGCCACTCAGATACCCTACGGGCTCGGAAAGTGCAACGAAACCATCAAATTTTAGCTAGAAACTGTATTTTTGTCGATTTTTATTGAATTTGAACTATATTTCAACGTTTTTTGATGGTTGTGAGCCACCAGACACACTTAAAGCATGCAGAATCGACTCAGAATAGGAAAAGGAGACGTTTAGGTCAATTTTATGCATTCTGGCGTTCGTAGATACAAGAAAACTGTTAAAATTCTTCAGAAACGTCACTTTTGAAGTGTTTTCTTGTACTTTTAAGCCACTCAGATACCCTACGGGCTCGGAAAGTGCAACGAAACCATCAAATTTTAGCTAGAAACTGTATTTTTGTCGATTTTTATTGAATTTGAACTATATTTCAACGTTTTTTGATGGTTCTGAGCCACCAAACACACTTAAAGCATGCAGAATCGACTCAGAATAGGAAAAGGAGACGTTTAGGTCAATTTTATGCATTCTGGCGTTCGTAGATACAAGAAAACTGTTAAAATTCTTCAGAAACGTCACTTTTGAAGTGTTTTCTTGTACTTTTAAGCCACTCAGATACCCTACGGGCTCGGAAAGTGCAACGAAACCATCAAATTTTAGCTAGAAACTGTATTTTTGTCGATTTTTATTGAATTTGAACTATATTTCAACGTTTTTTGATGGTTCTGAGCCACCAAACACACTTAAAGCATGCAGAATCGACTCAGAATAGGAAAAGGAGACGTTTAGGTCAATTTTATGCATTCTGGCGTTCGTAGATACAAGAAAACTGTTAAAATTCTTCAGAAACGTCACTTTTGAAGTGTTTTCTTGTACTTTTAAGCCACTCAGATACCCTACGGGCTCGGAAAGTGCAACGAAACCATCAAATTTTAGCTAGAAACTGTATTTTTGTCGATTTTTATTGAATTTGAACTATATTTCAACGTTTTTTGATGGTTCTGAGCCACCAAACACACTTAAAGCATGCAGAATCGACTCAGAATAGGAAAAGGAGACGTTTAGGTCAATTTTATGCATTCTGGCGTTCGTAGATACAAGAAAACTGTTAAAATTCTTCAGAAACGTCACTTTTGAAGTGTTTTCTTGTATTTTTAAGCCACTCAGATACCCGACGGGCTCGGAAAGTGCAACGAAACCATCAAATTTTAGCTAGAAACTGTATTTTTGTCGATTTTTATTGAATTTGAACTATATTTCAACGTTTTTTGATGGTTCTGAGCCACCAAACACACTTAAAGCATGCAGAATCGACTCAGAATAGGAAAAGGAGACGTTTAGGTCAATTTTATGCATTCTGGCGTTCGTAGATACAAGAAAACTGTTAAAATTCTTCAGAAACGTCACTTTTGAAGTGTTTTCTTGTACTTTTAAGCCACTCAAATACCCTACGGGCTCGGAAAGTGCAACGAAACCATCAAATTTTAGCTAGAAACTGTATTTTTGTCGATTTTTATTGAATTTGAACTATATTTCAACGTTTTTTGATGGTTCTGAGCCACCAAACACACTTAAAGCATGCAGAATCGACTCAGAATAGGAAAAGGAGACGTTTAGGTCAATTTTATGCATTCTGGCGTTCGTAGATACAAGAAAACTGTTAAAATTCTTCAGAAACGTCACTTTTGAAGTGTTTTCTTGTACTTTTAAGCCACTCAGATACCCTACGGGCTCGGAAAGTGCAACGAAACCATCAAATTTTAGCTAGAAACTGTATTTTTGTCGATTTTTATTGAATTTGAACTATATTTCAACGTTTTTTGATGGTTCTGAGCCACCAAACACACTTAAAGCATGCAGAATCGACTCAGAATAGGAAAAGGAGACGTTTAGGTCAATTTTATGCATTCTGGCGTTCGTTGATACAAGAAAACTGTTAAAATTCTTCAGAAACGTCACTTTTGAAGTGTTTTCTTGTACTTTTAAGCCACTCAGATACCCTACGGGCTCGGAAAGTGCAACGAAACCATCAAATTTTAGCTAGAAACTGTATTTTTGTCGATTTTTATTGAATTTGAACTATATTTCAACGTTTTTTGATGGTTCTGAGCCACCAAACACACTTAAAGCATGCAGAATCGACTCAGAATAGGAAAAGGAGACGTTTAGGTCAATTTTATGCATTCTGGCGTTCGTAGATACAAGAAAACTGTTAAAATTCTTCAGAAACGTCACTTTTGAAGTGTTTTCTTGTACTTTTAAGCCACTCAAATACCCTACGGGCTCGGAAAGTGCAACGAAACCATCAAATTTTAGCTAGAAACTGTATTTTTGTCGATTTTTATTGAATTTGAACTATATTTCAACGTTTTTTGATGGTTCTGAGCCACCAAACACACTTAAAGCATGCAGAATCGACTCAGAATAGGAAAAGGAGACGTTTAGGTCAATTTTATGCATTCTGGCGTTCGTAGATACAAGAAAACTGTTAAAATTCTTCAGAAACGTCACTTTTGAAGTGTTTTCTTGTACTTTTAAGCCACTCAGCTACCCTACGGGCTCGGAAAGTGCAACGAAACCATCAAATTTTAGCTAGAAACTGTATTTTTGTCGATTTTTATTGAATTTGAACTATATTTCAACGTTTTTTGATGGTTCTGAGCCACCAAACACACTTAAAGCATGCAGAATCGACTCAGAATAGGAAAAGGAGACGTTTAGGTCAATTTTATGCATTCTGGCGTTCGTTGATACAAGAAAACTGTTAAAATTCTTCAGAAACGTCACTTTTGAAGTGTTTTCTTGTACTTTTAAGCCACTCAGATACCCTACGGGCTCGGAAAGTGCAACGAAACCATCAAATTTTAGGTAGAAACTGTAATTTTGTCGATTTTTATTGAATTTGAACTATATTTCAACGTTTTTTGATGGTTCTGAGCCACCAAACACACTTAAAGCATGCAGAATCGACTCAGAATAGGAAAAGGAGACGTTTAGGTCAATTTTATGCATTCTGGCGTTCGTAGATACAAGAAAACTGTTAAAATTCTTCAGAAACGTCACTTTTGAAGTGTTTTCTTGTACTTTTAAGCCACTCAGATACCCTACGGGCTCGGAAAGTGCAACGAAACCATCAAATTTTAGCTAGAAACTGTATTTTTGTCGATTTTTATTGAATTTGAACTATATTTCAACGTTTTTTGATGGTTCTGAGCCACCAAACACACTTAAAGCATGCAGAATCGACTCAGAATAGGAAAAGGAGACGTTTAGGTCAATTTTATGCATTCTGGCGTTCGTAGATACAAGAAAACTGTTAAAATTCTTCAGAAACGTCACTTTTGAAGTGTTTTCTTGTACTTTTAAGCCACTCAGATACCCTACGGGCTCGGAAAGTGCAACGAAACCATCAAATTTTAGCTAGAAACTGTATTTTTGTCGATTTTTATTGAATTTGAACTATATTTCAACGTTTTTTGATGGTTCTGAGCCACCAAACACACTTAAAGCATGCAGAATCGACTCAGAATAGGAAAAGGAGACGTTTAGGTCAATTTTATGCATTCTGGCGTTCGTAGATACAAGAAAACTGTTAAAATTCTTCAGAAACGTCACTTTTGAAGTGTTTTCTTGTACTTTTAAGCCACTCAGATACCCTACGGGCTCGGAAAGTGCAACGAAACCATCAAATTTTAGCTAGAAACTGTATTTTTGTCGATTTTTATTGAATTTGAACTATATTTCAACGTTTTTTGATGGTTCTGAGCCACCAAACACACTTAAAGCATGCAGAATCGACTCAGAATAGGAAAAGGAGACGTTTAGGTCAATTTTATGCATTCTGGCGTTCGTAGATACAAGAAAACTGTTAAAATTCTTCAGAAACGTCACTTTTGAAGTGTTTTCTTGTACTTTTAAGCCACTCAGATACCCAACGGGCTCGGAAAGTGCAACGAAACCATCAAATTTTAGCTAGAAACTGTATTTTTGTCGATTTTTATTGAATTTGAACTATATTTCAACGTTTTTTGATGGTTCTGAGCCACCAAACACACTTAAAGCATGCAGAATCGACTCAGAATAGGAAAAGGAGACGTTTAGGTCAATTTTATGCATTCTGGCGTTCGTAGATACAAGAAAACTGTTAAAATTCTTCAGAAACATCACTTTTGAAGTGTTTTCTTGTACTTTTAAGCCACTCAGATACCCTACGGGCTCGGAAAGTGCAACGAAACCATCAAATTTTAGCTAGAAACTGTATTTTTGTCGATTTTTATTGAATTTGAACTATATTTCAACGTTTTTTGATGGTTCTGAGCCACCAAACACACTTAAAGCGTGCAGAATCGACTCAGAATAGGAAAAGGAGACGTTTAGGTCAATTTTATGCATTCTGGCGTTCGTAGATACAAGAAAACTGTTAAAATTCTTCAGAAACGTCACTTTTGAAGTGTTTTCTTGTACTTTTAAGCCACTCAGATACCCTACGGGCTCGGAAAGTGCAACGAAACCATCAAATTTTAGCTAGAAACTGTATTTTTGTCGATTTTTATTGAATTTGAACTATATTTCAACGTTTTTTGATGGTTCTGAGCCACCAAACACACTTAAAGCATGCAGAATCGACTCAGAATAGGAAAAGGAGACGTTTAGGTCAATTTTATGCATTCTGGCGTTCGTAGATACAAGAAAACTGTTAAAATTCTTCAGAAACGTCACTTTTGAAGTGTTTTCTTGTACTTTTAAGCCACTCAGATACCCTACGGGCTCGGAAAGTGCAACGAAACCATCAAATTTTAGCTAGAAACTGTATTTTTGTCGATTTTTATTGAATTTGAACTATATTTCAACGTTTTTTGATGGTTCTGAGCCACCAAACACACTTAAAGCATGCAGAATCGACTCAGAATAGGAAAAGGAGACGTTTAGGTCAATTTTATGCATTCTGGCGTTCGTAGATACAAGAAAACTGTTAAAATTCTTCAGAAACGTCACTTTTGAAGTGTTTTCTTGTACTTTTAAGCCACTCAGATACCCTACGGGCTCGGAAAGTGCATCGAAACCATCAAATTTTAGCTAGAAACTGTATTTTTGTCGATTTTTATTGAATTTGAACTATATTTCAACGTTTTTTGATGGTTCTGAGCCACCAAACATACTTAAAGCATGCAGAATCGACTCAGAATAGGAAAAGGAGACGTTTAGGTCAATTTTATGCATTCTGGCGTTCGTAGATACAAGAAAACTGTTAAAATTCTTCAGAAATGTCACTTTTGAAGTGTTTTCTTGTACTTTTAAGCCACTCAGATACCCTACGGGCTCGGAAAGTGCAACGAAACCATAAAATTTTAGCTAGAAACTGTATTTTTGTCGATTTTTATTGAATTTGAACTATATTTCAACGTTTTTTGATGGTTCTGAGCCACCAAACACACTTAAAGCATGCAGAATCGACTCAGAATAGGAAAAGGAGACGTTTAGGTCAATTTTATGCATTCTGGCGTTCGTAGATACAAGAAAACTGTTAAAATTCTTCAGAAACGTCACTTTTGAAGTGTTTTCTTGTACTTTTAAGCCACTCAGATACCCTACGGGCTCGGAAAGTGCAACGAAACCATAAAATTTTAGCTAGAAACTGTATTTTTGTCGATTTTTATTGAATTTGAACTATATTTCAACGTTTTTTGATGGTTCTGAGCCACCAAACACACTCAAAGCATGCAGAATCGACTCAGAATAGGAAAAGGAGACGTTTAGGTCAATTGTATGCATTCTGGCGTTCGTAGATACAAGAAAACTGTTAAAATTCTTCAGAAACGTCACTTTTGAAGTGTTTTCTTGTACTTTTAAGCCACTCAGATACCCTACGGGCTCGGAAAGTGCAACGAAACCATCAAATTTTAGCTAGAAACTGTATTTTTGTCGATTTTTATTGAATTTGAACTATATTTCAACGTTTTTTGATGGTTCTGAGCCACCAAACACACTTAAAGCATGCAGAATCGACTCAGAATAGGAAAAGGAGACGTTTAGGTCAATTTTATGCATTCTGGCGTTCGTAGATACAAGAAAACTGTTAAAATTCTTCAGAAACGTCACTTTTGAAGTGTTTTCTTGTACTTTTAAGCCACTCAGATACCCTACGGGCTCGGAAAGTGCAACGAAACCATCAAATTTTAGCTAGAAACTGTATTTTTGTCGATTTTTATTGAATTTGAACTATATTTCAACGTTTTTTGATGGTTCTGAGCCACCAAACACACTTAAAGCATGTAGAATCGACTCAGAATAGGAAAAGGAGACGTTTAGGTCAATTTTATGCATTCTGGCGTTCGTAGATACAAGAAAACTGTTAAAATTCTTCAGAAACGTCACTTTTGAAGTGTTTTCTTGTACTATTAAGCCACTCAGATACCCTACGGGCTCGGAAAGAGCAACGAAACCATCAAATTTTAGCTAGAAACTGTATTTTTGTCGATTTTTATTGAATTTGAACTATATTTCAACGTTTTTTGATGGTTCTGAGCCACCAAACACACTTAAAGCATGCAGAATCGACTCAGAATAGGAAAAGGAGACGTTTAGGTCAATTTTATGCATTCTGGCGTTCGTAGATACAAGAAAACTGTTAAAATTCTTCAGAAACGTCACATTTGAAGTGTTTTCTTGTACTTTTAAGCCACTCAGATACCCTACGGGCTCGGAAAGTGCAACGAAACCATCAAATTTTAGCTAGAAACTGTATTTTTGTCGATTTTTATTGAATTTGAACTATATTTCAACGTTTTTTGATGGTTCTGAGCCACCAAACACACTTAAAGCATGCAGAATCGACACAGAATAGGAAAAGGAGACGTTTAGGTCAATTTTATGCATTCTGGCGTTCGTAGATACAAGAACACTGTTAAAATTCTTCAGAAACGTCACTTTTGAAGTGTTTTCTTGTACTTTTAAGCCACTCAGATACCCTACGGGCTCGGAAAGTGCAACGAAACCATCAAATTTTAGCTAGAAACTGTATTTTTGTCGATTTTTATTGAATTTGAACTATATTTCAACGTTTTTTGATGGTTCTGAGCCACCAAACACACTTAAAGCATGCAGAATCGACTCAGAATAGGAAAAGGAGACGTTTAGGTCAATTTTATGCATTCTGGCGTTCGTAGATACAAGAAAACTGTTAAAATTCTTCAAAAACGTCACTTTTGAAGTGCTTTCTTGTACTTTTAAGCCACTCAGATACCCTACGGGCTCGGAAAGTGCAACGAAACCATCAAATTTTAGCTAGAAACTGTATTTTTGTCGATTTTTATTGAATTTGAACTATATTTCAAAGTTTTTTGATGGTTCTGAGCCACCAAACATACTTAAAGCATGCAGAATCGACTCAGAATAGGAAAAGGAGACGTTTAGGTCAATTTTATGCATTCTGGCGTTCGTAGATACAAGAAAACTGTTAAAATTCTTCAGAAACGTCACTTTTGAAGTGTTTTCTTGTACTTTTAAGCCACTCAGATACTCTACGGGCTCGGAAAGTGCAACGAAACCATCAAATTTTAGCTAGAAACTGTATTTTTGTCGATTTTTATTGAATTTGAACTATATTTCAACGTTTTTTGATGGTTCTGAGCCTCCAAACACACTTAAAGCATGCAGAATCGACTCAGAATAGGAAAAGGAGACGTTTAGGTCAATTTTATGCATTCTGGCGTTCGTAGATACAAGAAAACTGTTAAAATTCTTCAGAAACGTCACTTTTGAAGTGTTTTCTTGTACTTTTAAGCCACTCAGATACCCTACGGGCTCGGAAAGTGCATCGAAACCATCAAATTTTAGCTAGAAACTGTATTTTTGTCGATTTTTATTGAATTTGAACTATATTTCAACGTTTTTTGATGGTTCTGAGCCACCAAACACACTTAAAGCATGCAGAATCGACTCAGAATAGGAAAAGGAGACGTTTAGGTTAATTTTATGCATTCTGGCGTTCGTAGATACAAGAAAACTGTTAAAATTCTTCAGAAACGTCACTTTTGAAGTGTTTTCTTGTACTTTTAAGCCACTCAGATACCCTACGAGCTCGGAAAGTGCAACGAAACCATCAAATTTTAGCTAGAAACTGTATTTTTTTCGATTTTTATTGAATTTGAACTATATTTCAACGTTTTTTAATGGTTCTGAGCCACCAAACACACTTAAAGCATGTAGAATCGACTCAGAATAGGAAAAGGAGACGTTTAGGTCAATTTTATGCATTCTGGCGTTCGTAGATACAAGAAAACTGTTAAAATTCTTCAGAAACGTCACTTCTGAAGTGTTTTCTTGTACTATTAAGCCACTCAGATACCCTACGGGCTCGGAAAATGCAACGAAACCATCAAATTTTAGCTAGAAACTGTATTTTTGTCGATTTTTATTGAATTTGAACTATATTTCAACGTTTTTTGATGGTTCTGAGCCACCAAACACACTTAAAGCATGCAGAATCGACTCAGAATAGGAAAAGGAGACGTTTAGGTCAATTTTATGCATTCTGGCGTTCGTAGATACAAGAAAACTGTTAAAATTCTTCAGAAACGTCACTTTTGAAGTGTTTTCTTGTACTTTTAAGCCACTCAGATACCCTACGGGCTCGGAAAGTGCAACGAAACCATCAAATTTTAGCTAGAAACTGTATTTTTGTCGATTTTTATTGAATTTGAACTATATTTCAACGTTTTTTGATGGTTCTGAGCCACCAAACACACTTAAAGCATGCAGAATTGACACAGAATAGGAAAAGGAGACGTTTAGGTCAATTTTATGCATTCTGGCGTTCGTAGATACAAGAAAACTGTTAAAATTCTTCAGAAACGTCACTTTTGAAGTGTTTTCTTGTACTTTTAAGCCACTCAGATACCCTACGGGCTCGGAAAGTGCAACGAAACCATCAAATTTTAGCTAGAAACTGTATTTTTGTCGATTTTTATTGAATTTGAACTATATTTCAACGTTTTTTGATGGTTCTGAGCCACCAAACACACTTAAAGCATGCAGAATCGACTCAGAATAGGAAAAGGAGACGTTTAGGTCAATTTTATGCATTCTGGCGTTCGTAGATACAAGAAAACTGTTAAAATTCTTCAGAAACGTCACTTTTGAAGTGTTTTCTTGTACTTTTAAGCCAATCAGATACCCTACGGGCTCGGAAAGTGCAACGAAACCATCAAATTTTAGCTAGAAACTGTATTTTTGTCGATTTTTATTGAATTTGAACTATATTTCAACGTTTTTTGATGGTTCTGAGCCACCAAACACACTTAAAGCATGCAGAATCGACTCAGAATAGGAAAAGGAGACGTTTAGGTCAATTTTATGCATTCTGGCGTTCGTAGATTCAAGAAAACTGTTAAAATTCTTCAGAAACGTCACTTTTGAAGTGTTTTCTTGTACTTTTAAGCCACTCAGATACCCTACGGGCTCGGAAAGTGCAACGAAACCATCAAATTTTAGCTAGAAACTGTATTTTTGTCGATTTTTATTGAATTTGAACTATATTTCAACGTTTTTTGATGGCTCTGAGCCACCAAACACACTTAAAGCATGCAGAATCGACTCAGAATAGGAAAAGGAGACGTTTATGTCAATTTTATGCATTCTGGCGTTCGTAGATACAAGAAAACTGTTAAAATTCTTCAGAAACGTCACTTTTGAAGTGTTTTCTTGTACTTTTAAGCCACTCAGATACCCTACGGGCTCGGAAAGTGCAACGAAACCATCAAATTTTAGCTAGAAACTGTATTTTTGTCGATTTTTATTGAATTTGAACTATATTTCAACGTTTTTTGATGGTTCTGAGCCACCAAACACACTTAAAGCATGCAGAATCGACTCAGAATAGGAAAAGGAGACGTTTAGGTTAATTTTATGCATTCTGGCGTTCGTAGATACAAGAAAACTGTTAAAATTCTTCAGAAACGTCACTTTTGAAGTGTTTTCTTGTACTTTTAAGCCACTCAGATACCCTACGGGCTCGGAAAGTGCAACGAAACCATCAAATTTTAACTAGAAACTGTATTTTTGTCGATTTTTATTGAATTTGAACTATATTTCAACGTTTTTTGATGGTTCTGAGCCACCAAACACACTTAAAGCATGCAGAATCGACTCAGAATAGGAAAAGGAGACGTTTAGGTCAATTTTATGCATTCTGGCGTTCGTAGATACAAGAAAACTGTTAAAATTCTTCAGAAACGACACTTTTGAAGTGTTTTCTTGTACTTTTAAGCCACTCAGATACCCTACGGGCTCGGAAAGTGCAACGAAACCATCAAATTTTAGCTAGAAACTGTATTTTTGTCGATTTTTATTGAATTTGAACTATATTTCAACGTTTTTTGATGGTTCTGAGCCACCAAACACACTTAAAGCATGCAGAATCGACTCAGAATAGGAAAAGGAGACGTTTAGGTCAATTTTATGCATTCTGGCGTTCGTAGATACAAGAAAACTGTTAAAATTCTTCAGAAACGTCACTTTTGAAGTGTTTTCTTGTACTTTTAAGCCACTCAGATACCCTACGTGCTCGGAAAGTGCAACGAAACCATCAAATTTTAGCTAGAAACTGTATTTTTGTCGATTTTTATTGAATTTGAACTATATTTCAACGTTTTTTGATGGTTCTGAGCCACCAAACACACTTAAAGCATGCAGAATCGACTCAGAATAGGAAAAGGAGACGTTTAGGTCAATTTTATGCATTCTGGCGTTCGTAGATACAAGAAAACTGTTAAAATTCTTCAGAAACGTCACTTTTGAAGTGTTTTCTTGTACTTTTAAGCCACTCAGATACCCTACGGGCTCGGAAAGTGCAACGAAACCATCAAATTTTAGCTAGAAACTGTATTTTTGTCGATTTTTATTGAATTTGAACTATATTTCAACGTTTTTTGATGGCTCTGAGCCACCAAACACACTTAAAGCATGCAGAATCGACTCAGAATAGGAAAAGGAGACGTTTAGGTCAATTTTATGCATTCTGGCGTTCGTAGATACAAGAAAACTGTTAAAATTCTTCAGAAACGTCACTTTTGAAGTGTTTTCTTGTACTTTTAAGCCACTCAGATACCCTACGGGCTCGGAAAGTGCAACGAAACCATCAAATTTTAGCTAGAAACTGTATTTTTGTCGATTTTTATTGAATTTGAACTATATTTCAACGTTTTTTGATGGTTCTGAGCCACCAAACACACTTAAAGCATGCAGAATCGACTCAGAATAGGAAAAGGAGACGTTTAGGTCAATTTTATGCATTCTGGCGTTCGTAGATACAAGAAAACTGTTAAAATTCTTCAGAAACGTCACTTTTGAAGTGTTTTCTTGTACTTTTAAGCCACTCAGATACCCTTCGGGCTCGGAAAGTGCAACGAAACCATCAAATTTTAGCTAGAAACTGTATTTTTGTCGATTTTTATTGAATTTGAACTATATTTCAACGTTTTTTGATGGTTCTGAGCCACCAAACACACTTAAAGCATGCAGAATTGACACAGAATAGGAAAAGGAGACGTTTAGGTCAATTTTATGCATTCTGGCGTTCGTAGATACAAGAAAACTGTTAAAATTCTTCAGAAACGTCACTTTTGAAGTGTTTTCTTGTACTTTTAAGCCACTCAGATACCCTACGGGCTCGGAAAGTGCAACGAAACCATCAAATTTTAGCTAGAAACTGTATTTTTGTCGATTTTTATTGAATTTGAACTATATTTCAACGTTTTTTGATGGTTCTGAGCCACCAAACACACTTAAAGCATGCAGAATCGACTCAGAATAGGAAAAGGAGACGTTTAGGTCAATTTTATGCATTCTGGCGTTCGTAGATACAAGAAAACTGTTAAAATTCTTCAGAAACGTCACTTTTGAAGTGTTTTCTTGTACTTTTAAGCCAATCAGATACCCTACGGGCTCGGAAAGTGCAACGAAACCATCAAATTTTAGCTAGAAACTGTATTTTTGTCGATTTTTATTGAATTTGAACTATATTTCAACGTTTTTTGATGGTTCTGAGCCACCAAACACACTTAAAGCATGCAGAATCGACTCAGAATAGGAAAAGGAGACGTTTAGGTCAATTTTATGCATTCTGGCGTTCGTAGATACAAGAAAACAGTTAAAATTCTTCAGAAACGTCACTTTTGAAGTGTTTTCTTGTACTTTTAAGCCACTCAGATACCCTATGGGCTCGGAAAGTGCAACGAAACCATCAAATTTTAGCTAGAAACTGTATTTTTGTCGATTTTTATTGAATTTGAACTATATTTCAACGTTTTTTGATGGCTCTGAGCCACCAAACACACTTAAAGCATGCAGAATCGACTCAGAATAGGAAAAGGAGACGTTTATGTCAATTTTATGCATTCTGGCGTTCGTAGATACAAGAAAACTGTTAAAATTCTTCAGAAACGTCACTTTTGAAGTGTTTTCTTGTACTTTTAAGCCACTCAGATACCCTACGGGCTCGGAAAGTGCAACGAAACCATCAAATTTTAGCTAGAAACTGTATTTTTGTCGATTTTTATTGAATTTGAACTATATTTCAACGTTTTTTGATGGTTCTGAGCCACCAAACACACTTAAAGCATGCAGAATCGACTCAGAATAGGAAAAGGAGACGTTTAGGTTAATTTTATGCATTCTGGCGTTCGTAGATACAAGAAAACTGTTAAAATTCTTCAGAAACGTCACTTTTGAAGTGTTTTCTTGTACTTTTAAGCCACTCAGATACCCTACGGGCTCGGAAAGTGCAACGAAACCATCAAATTTTAACTAGAAACTGTATTTTTGTCGATTTTTATTGAATTTGAACTATATTTCAACGTTTTTTGATGGTTCTGAGCCACCAAACACACTTAAAGCATGCAGAATCGACTCAGAATAGGAAAAGGAGACGTTTAGGTCAATTTTATGCATTCTGGCGTTCGTAGATACAAGAAAACTGTTAAAATTCTTCAGAAACGACACTTTTGAAGTGTTTTCTTGTACTTTTAAGCCACTCAGATACCCTACGGGCTCGGAAAGTGCAACGAAACCATCAAATTTTAGCTAGAAACTGTATTTTTGTCGATTTTTATTGAATTTGAACTATATTTCAACGTTTTTTGATGGTTCTGAGCCACCAAACACACTTAAAGCATGCAGAATCGCCTCAGAATAGGAAAAGGAGACGTTTAGGTCAATTTTATGCATTCTGGCGTTCGTAGATACAAGAAAACTGTTAAAATTCTTCAGAAACGTCACTTTTGAAGTGTTTTCTTGTACTTTTAAGCCACT
Organism: Zophobas morio; assembly: GCF_036711695.1. Classification (NCBI taxonomy): domain Eukaryota; kingdom Metazoa; phylum Arthropoda; class Insecta; order Coleoptera; family Tenebrionidae; genus Zophobas; species Zophobas morio. The sequence continues at coordinate 112,194 of NW_026972369.1, read as the reverse complement.
CAGATACCCTACGTGCTCGGAAAGTGCAACGAAACCATCAAATTTTAGCTAGAAACTGTATTTTTGTCGATTTTTATTGAATTTGAACTATATTTCAACGTTTTTTGATGGTTCTGAGCCACCAAACACACTTAAAGCATGCAGAATCGACTCAGAATAGGAAAAGGAGACGTTTAGGTCAATTTTATGCATTCTGGCGTTCGTAGATACAAGAAAACTGTTAAAATTCTTCAGAAACGTCACTTTTGAAGTGTTTTCTTGTACTTTTAAGCCACTCAGATACCCCACGGGCTCGGAAAGTGCAACGAAACCATCAAATTTTAGCTAGAAACTGTATTTTTGTCGATTTTTATTGAATTTGAACTATATTTCAACGTTTTTTGATGGTTCTGAGCCACCAAACACACTTAAAGCATGCAGAATCGACTCAGAATAGGAAAAGGAGACGTTTAGGTCAATTTTATGCATTCTGGCGTTTGTAGATACAAGAAAACTGTTAAAATTCTTCAGAAACGTCACTTTTGAAGTGTTTTCTTGTACTTTTAAGCCACTCAGATACCCAACGGGCTCGGAAAGTGCAACGAAATCATCAAATTTTAATTATATTATTAATTAATTTTTTTAATTATAATAGATATATTTGCCCAACAGAAAAAATTTTCCAATTATAGGACAATTAACCTTATCCAAAATAAATATTTAAACATAACGATGAGTAAACTTAACTTAACTTAACTTAAAATTAACTCAACAAAAAAAAAACAACAATAATAAAAGAAATAAAAAAAAAATGTATACAAACATATAACTTAGACGTAATTCAGAATTCAGTAAAATAGCAGTTGATATTAATATAAATCCTTTTCTTTTCTAATTCACAATTCTTCCTGTTACTTAAATATTATCTTTGCGCATTCTGTTAATTTATTAAAACTACACATATTCAAATCACAAATTTCAACTAACTCATTACCTAATTTCATCATTTTGTACATTGGTGAATTTATTAACACGTTAGTTTTGGCTTTTGGACACAGGAACATATTATTTTGCCTTGAATGAATTCTGGGGACATAGAATGAGACTTGAGAAAGTAATTCAGGACAATCAATTTTACCATGCAGAAGTTTAAACATGATTCGTACTGCTGATATTTTCCTACGATTTTCAAGTTTTGACAAATCGAAATGTGTTAATAATTCGTTTTGATCAAATCCTCTGTGGGGAAATCTGCCAAATTCTCCTTTATACAGATATTTAAGTAAACGTCGCTGGATACTTTCTAATCTAATACTTTGTGTAACGTAGCTTGTAGACCAAATTATTGAACAATATTCCAGTTTGCTTCTAATAAGGGCCGTATATAATATTTTAATTGTATTGTTATTGTTAAAGCATACACAGGTTCTTACTATAAAGCCGAGTATTTTAAAGCTTGTTTGAATAATTGTATCTAGGTGATCACTAAATGTTAATCGCTTATCAAATTGAACTCCGAGGTCTTTTACAGAATCTGTTCTCTCGATGATTTTTCCAGATATAATGTAATTATAGAGAATCTCACTTTTCTTACGTGAATATGATACTACCTTACACTTGAGAGTATTTAATTCTAGACCATTGGCATTACAACCATTCGCAATTGTTTCCAAATCTTTATGTAATTCAAGGCAATCATTCACAGAGTTGATAGTGCGAAATATTTTGAGATCATCAGCGAACAATAATGTTTTGTTACAAATAGGGCTTGTTAGGTCATTTATATATAAAAGAAACAGCAAGGGGCCTAATACCGAACCTTGTGGTACACCACTTGATTGGTGAAAAAACTTGGAGTTGAAGCCATTATAACATACAACTTGCTGTCTATTAAGTAAGTATGTTTCAATAAATTTTATCATGTTTTCACTAAAACCATATGAAGAGAGCTTAAAAAGTAGTTTTGAATGGAGTATTCTATCAAAAGCCTTGCTTATGACTAAATATATGCAATCGACTTGTCGGCGTGTATCTAATTGACTTGCAACATATTGGGTAAAACACGATAAGTTGGTCAACGTTGAGCGGCCGGGGAAAAAGCCATGTTGATTGCTTGTTATGATGCACTTTAAGAACGGAAATAACTTATTATGTATAACAAGTTCAAAAACTTTCGAGAAGACAGAGATAAGTGCTATGGGTCTATAATTATTTATATACATACTATCACCGGATTTCAAAACTGGACTTATTTTTGCAAGTTTCCATTCATTTGGGAAAGTACAGGTTCTTAAAGATAAGTTGAAGATATACGTCAGCGGCGTAGTAAACACTGACTTACAATCTTTTGCGACAAAACAGGGTACTTGGTCCAGACCTGAAGACATTTTTGGTTTCAGCTCTGTCAGAGCTTTTTCCACATCCAAAGGTGTAATGTGGTATATATTTATTGAGGGATATGTTGAACCGTTAATATTTGAATAGTTATTTATTCCTTCTTGTACACTTTCATCATCGGTGGTGTATACACTTTGGAAATAAGAAGCAAAAGCTTCAACAATATCTGAGGGATTGCAGAAGTTTGTATTATTATGAGTCAGTATGCCAGGTATTCTTGTTTGACTTTTTTTAGAGCGTACATATTGCCAAAAATATTGTGGTTCTTTACATAACCTGTTGCTGATATCTGTAGTATATTTCTCAAAATCCCGAGATATCTGCGATTTAACAAGACGACGTATTTTAACAAATTCAGAATAATCACAAAACCGTCTGTACTTTTTAAATTTTCTGCGATAGCTATTTTTTGAGGGCAATATTTCGTCTTAATTCGGGAGTATACCAACTTGGAAATTTTAGCTAGAAACTGTATTTTTGTCGATTTTTATTGAATTTGAACTATATTTCAACGTTTTTTGATGGTTCTGAGCCACCAAACACACTTAAAGCATGCAGAATCGACTCAGAATAGGAAAAGGAGACGTTTAGGTCAATTTTATGCATTCTGGCGTTCGTAGATACAAGAAAACTGTTAAAATTCTTCAGAAACGTCACTTTTGAAGTGTTTTCTTGTACTTTTAAGCCACTCAGATACCCTACGGGCTCGGAAAGTGCAACGAAACCATCAAATTTTAGCTAGAAACTGTATTTTTGTCGATTTTTATTGAATTTGAACTATATTTCAACGTTTTTTGATGGTTCTGAGCCACCAAACACACTTAAAGCATGCAGAATCGACTCAGAATAGGAAAAGGAGACGTTTAGGTCAATTTTATGCATTCTGGCGTTCGTAGATACAAGAAAACTGTTAAAATTCTTCAGAAACGTCACTTTTGAAGTGTTTTCTTGTACTTTTAAGCCACTCAGATACCCTACGGGCTCGGAAAGTGCAACGAAACCATCAAATTTTAGCTAGAAACTGTATTTTTGTCGATTTTTATTGAATTTGAACTATATTTCAACGTTTTTTGATGGTTCTGAGCCACCAAACACACTTAAAGCATGCAGAATCGACTCAGAATAGGAAAAGGAGACGTTTTAGGTCAATTTTATGCATTCTGGCGTTCGTAGATACAAGAAAACTGTTAAAATTCTTCAGAAACGTCACTTTTGAAGTGTTTTCTTGTACTTTTAAGCCACTCAGATACCCTACGTGCTCGGAAAGTGCAACGAAACCATCAAATTTTAGCTAGAAACTGTATTTTTGTCGATTTTTATTGAATTTGAACTATATTTCAACGTTTTTTGATGGTTCTGAGCCACCAAACACACTTAAAGCATGCAGAATCGACTCAGAATAGGAAAAGGAGACGTTTAGGTCAATTTTATGCATTCTGGCGTTCGTAGATACAAGAAAACTGTTAAAATTCTTCAGAAACGTCACTTTTGAAGTGTTTTCTTGTACTTTTAAGCCACTCAGATACCCTATGGGCTCGGAAAGTGCAACGAAACCATCAAATTTTAGCTAGAAACTGTATTTTTGTCGATTTTTATTGAATTTGAACTATATTTCAACGTTTTTTGATGGTTCTGAGCCACCAAACACACTTAAAGCATGTAGAATCGACTCAGAATAGGAAAAGGAGACGTTTAGGTCAATTTTATGCATTCTGGCGTTCGTAGATACAAGAAAACTGTTAAAATTCTTCAGAAACGTCACTTTTGAAGTGTTTTCTTGTACTTTTAAGCCACTCAGATACCCAACGGGCTCGGAAAGTGCAACGAAACCATCAAATTTTAGCTAGAAACTGTATTTTTGTCGATTTTTATTGAATTTGAACTATATTTCAACGTTTTTTGATGGTTCTGAGCCACCAAACACACTTAAAGCATGCAGAATCGACTCAGAATAGGAAAAGGAGACGTTTAGGTCAATTTTATGCATTCTGGCTTTCGTAGATACAAGAAAACTGTTAAAATTCTTCAGAAACGTCACTTTTGAAGTGTTTTCTTGTACTTTTAAGCCACTCAGATACCCTACGGGCTCGGAAAGTGCAACGAAACCATCAAATTTTAGCTAGAAACTGTATTTTTGTCGATTTTTATCGAATTTGAACTATATTTCAACGTTTTTTGATGGTTCTGAGCCACCAAACACACTTAAAGCATGCAGAATCGACTCAGAATAGGAAAAGGGGACGTTTAGGTCAATTTTATGCATTCTGGCGTTCGTAGATACAAGAAAACTGTTAAAATTCTTCAGAAACGTCACTTTTGAATTGTTTTCTTGTACTTTTAAGCCACTCAGATACCCAACGGGCTCGGAAAGTGCAACGAAACCATCAAATTTTAGCTAGAAACTGTATTTTTGTCGATTTTTATTGAATTTGAACTATATTTCAACGTTTTTTGATGGTTCTGAGCCACCAAACACACTTAAAGCATGCAGAATCGACTCAGAATAGGAAAAGGAGACGTTTAGGTCAATTTTATGCATTCTGGCGTTCGTAGATACAAGAAAACTGTTAAAATTCTTCAGAAACGTCACTTTTGAAGTGTTTTCTTGTACTTTTAAGCCACTCAGATACCCTACGGGCTCGGAAAGTGCAACGAAACCATCAAATTTTAGCTAGAAACTGTATTTTTGTCGATTTTTATTGAATTTGAACTATATTTCAACGTTTTTTGATGGTTCTGAGCCACCAAACACACTTAAAGCATGCAGAATCGACTCAGAATAGGAAAAGGAGACGTTTAGGTCAATTTTATGCATTCTGGCGTTCGTAGATACAAGAAAACTGTTAAAATTCTTCAGAAACGTCACTTTTGAAGTGTTTTCTTGTACTTTTAAGCCACTCAGATACCCTACGGGCTCGGAAAGTGCAACGAAACCATCAAATTTTAGCTAGAAACTGTATTTTTGTCGATTTTTATTGAATTTGAACTATATTTCAACGTTTTTTGATGGTTCTGAGCCACCAAACACACTTAAAGCATGCAGAATCGACTCAGAATAGGAAAAGGAGACGTTTAGGTCAATTTTATGCATTCTGGCGTTTGTAGATACAAGAAAACTGTTAAAATTCTTCAGAAACGTCACTTTTGAAGTGTTTTCTTGTACTTTTAAGCCACTCAGATACCCAACGGGCTCGGAAAGTGCAACGAAATCATCAAATTTTAGCTAGAAACTGTATTTTTGTCGATTTTTATTGAATTTGAACTATATTTCAACGTTTTTTGATGGTTCTGAGCCACCAAACACACTTAAAGCATGCAGAATCGACTCAGAATAGGAAAAGGAGACGTTTAGGTCAATTTTATGCATTCTGGCGTTCGTAGATACAAGAAAACTGTTAAAATTCTTCAGAAACGTCACTTTTGAAGTGTTTTCTTGTACTTTTAAGCCACTCAGATACCCTACGGGCTCGGAAAGTGCAACGAAACCATCAAATTTTAGCTAGAAACTGTATTTTTGTCGATTTTTATTGAATTTGAACTATATTTCAACGTTTTTTGATGGTTCTGAGCCACCAAACACACTTAAAGCATGCAGAATCGACTCAGAATAGGAAAAGCAGACGTTTAGGTCAATTTTATGCATTCTGGCGTTCGTAGATACAAGAAAACTGTTAAAATTCTTCAGAAACGTCACTTTTGAAGTGTTTTCTTGTACTTTTAAGCCACTCAGATACCCTACGGGCTCGGAAAGTGCAACGAAACCATCAAATTTTAGCTAGAAACTGTATTTTTGTCGATTTTTATTGAATTTGAACTATATTTCAACGTTTTTTGATGGTTCTGAGCCACCAAACACACTAAAAGCATGCAGAATCGACTCAGAATAGGAAAAGGAGACGTTTAGGTCAATTTTATGCATTCTGGCGTTCGTAGATACAAGAAAACTGTTAAAATTCTTCAGAAACGTCACTTTTGAAATGTTTTCTTGTACTTTTAAGCCACTCAGATACCCTACGGGCTCGGAAAGTGCAACGAAACCGTCAAATTTTAGCTAGAAACTGTATTTTTGTCGATTTTTATTGAATTTGAACTATATTTCAACGTTTTTTGATGGTTCTGAGCCACCAAACACACTTAAAGCATGCAGAATCGACTCAGAATAGGAAAAGGAGACGTTTAGGTCAATTTTATGCATTCTGGCGTTCGTAGATACAAGAAAACTGTTAAAATTCTTCAGAAACGTCACTTTTGAAGTGTTTTCTTGTACTTTTAAGCCACTCAGATACCCTACGGGCTCGGAAAGTGCAACGAAACCGTCAAATTTTAGCTAGAAACTGTATTTTTGTCGATTTTTATTGAATTTGAACTACACTGCGTTTCAAATAAAATGCACCACCTAGAAGGGGTAGGCGTAGAATGTTGAAATTTGGTGGAGAAGTCTGTTGCATATAGACAAACATTTGATTAAAATTTGAATTAAAAACTACAACTTGTTTAGATAATATACCGGGTGTTATTCGATTTTTATTAATTTTTTGATTATGTTTTAAAGACACTTGAGTAAGATTCTTTTGCAATTTGACTTGACATTTGTCGTGATTGTGCTTGGAAAAATGCTACGAGTTCGCACACGAGGTAATTTTCAACAAATAACACCCATTGAAAGAGGGCGAATTATTGGGTTGCATGAGGCCGGTTTACCATTTCGGGAAATCACCAGAAATCTAGGCCCAACGCATTCGACGATATTAAGTACAAGTCGAGTATGGAACAACGAAGAACTACAAATGTGTAGCAGGGGTAGCGACCGTTTCAGAGTCACCCAAAAACGCGAAGATCATTTGCTAAGAAGAAGTGTTATTCAATACCCTTGGTAACCATAACGATCAGTCGGGATGGACTGGATGACACCAATTGGGCACAGAATCCGAGGTGTACCATCTACCGCCAAATTCGTTCCTTTGGCTTGCGATCTTATGGTCCAAACTGTAAACTTCCCTTACCATAAGAACACAAAACTACCAGGCTTCACTGGTACCAAGAGAGGCAGCAATGGCTGTAATAGTGGAATGTCATAATGTTTAGAAACGAGTCTAGGTTTTGTTTGTGGCACTCTGATGGACGCATACGTGTTCGAAGGCCTCGAGGCCAAAGGTAAAATTTGGAATTTGTACAGAGACGTCACACCGCTCTAACACCTGGAGTAATGATATGGGGTGGTATACACATCTGTTGAAGTACCCTCTTAGTGTTCATTCCAGGCACGCTAAATGCCCGGCCCTACATCGATAACGTGTTAAATCAAATTCTTTTTCCTTATCTCTAGAACCGTCGAAGAACGTCTGTTCACCAAGATATGGCGTGGCCTCATGTGGCCGTATTAACTTAAAGAGTGTTTGAAGAAAATAACGTCAATTTCTTACCCTGGCCTGCCCGATTACCCGATTTATGCACAATCGAAAATGTTTAGGATGTAATGCATAGAAGGCTGTGCAATTTACCACATCCTCCAAAGACTTTGGAAGAATTGCTACAACAAATTCAAAATGCCTAGAATGAGATACCCTGACAGGCAATAGATCATCTCATTTTAAGCATGCCTAGAAGAATACAGTCTTGTATTCGCGCACGTGGAATTTTAACACATTATTAACATTTCTTGTGTTAGACATTTTATTTTTTCTTGAAATTTTAATCAAATGTTTGTCTATATGCAATGGTCTTCTCCACCAAATTTCAACATTCTACGCCTACCCCTTCTAGGTGGTGCATTTTATTTGAAACGCAGTGTATATTTCAACGTTTTTTGATGGTTCTGAGCCACCAAACACACTTAAAGCATGCAGAATCGACTCAGAATAGGAAAAGGAGACGTTTAGGTCAATTTTATGCATTCTGGCGTTCGTAGATACAAGAAAACTGTTAAAATTCTTCAGAAACGTCACTTTTGAAGTGTTTTCTTGTACTTTTAAGCCACTCAGATACCCTACGGGCTCGGAAAGTGCAACGAAACCATCAAATTTTAGCTAGAAACTGTATTTTTGTCGATTTTTAGTGAATTTGAACTATATTTCAACGTTTTTTGATGGTTCTGAGCCGCCAAACACACTTAAAGCATGCAGAATCGACTCAGAATAGGAAAAGGAGACGTTTAGGTCAATTTTATGCATTCTGGCGTTCGTAGATACAAGAAAACTGTTAAAATTCTTCAGAAACGTCACTTTTGAAGTGTTTTCTTGTACTTTTAAGCCACTCAGATACCCTACGGGCTCGGAAAGTGCAACGAAACCATCAAATTTTAGCTAGAAACTGTATTTTTGTCGATTTTTATTGAATTTGAACTATATTTCAACGTTTTTTGATGGTTCTGAGCCACCAAACACACTTAAAGCATGTAGAATCGACTCAGAATAGGAAAAGGAGACGTTTAGGTCAATTTTATGCATTCTGGCGTTCGTAGATACAAGAAAACTGTTAAAATTCTTCAGAAACGTCACTTTTGAAGTGTTTTCTTGTACTTTTAAGCCACTCAGATACCCTACGGGCTCGGAAAGTGCAACGAAACCATCAAATTTTAGCTAGAAACTGTATTTTTGTCGATTTTTATTGAATTTGAACTATATTTCAACGTTTTTTGATGGTTCTGAGCCACCAAACACACTTAAAGCATGCAGAATCGACTCAGAATAGGAAAAGGAGACGTTTAGGTCAATTTTATGCATTCTGGCGTTCGTAGATACAAGAAAACTGTTAAAATTCTTCAGAAACGTCACTTTTGAAGTGTTTTCTTGTACTTTTAAGCCACTCAGATACCCTACGGGCTCGGAAAGTGCAACGAAACCATCAAATTTTAGCTACAAACTGTATTTTTGTCGATTTTTATTGAATTTGAACTACATTTCAACGTTTTTTGATGGTTCTGAGCCACCAAACACACTTAAAGCATGCAGAATCGACTCAGAATAGGAAAAGCAGACGTTTAGGTCAATTTTATGCATTCTGGCGTTCGTAGATACAAGAAAACTGTTAAAATTCTTCAGAAACGTCACTTTTGAAGTGTTTTCTTGTACTTTTAAGCCACTCAGATACCCTACGGGCTCGGAAAGTGCAACGAAACCATCAAATTTTAGCTAGAAACTGTATTTTTGTCGATTTTTATTGAATTTGAACTATATTTCAACGTTTTTTGATGGTTCTGAGCCACCAAACACACTTAAAGCATGCAGAATCGACTCAGAATAGGAAAAGGAGACGTTTAGGTCAATTTTATGCATTCTGGCGTTCGTAGATACAAGAAAACTGTTAAAATTCTTCAGAAACGTCACTTTTGAAGTGTTTTCTTGTACTTTTAAGCCACTCAGATACCCTACGGGCTCGGAAAGTGCAACGAAACCATCAAATTTTAGCTAGAAACTGTATTTTTGTCGATTTTTAGTGAATTTGAACTATATTTCAACGTTTTTTGATGGTTCTGAGCCACCAAACACACTTAAAGCATGCAGAATCGACTCAGAATAGGAAAAGGAGACGTTTAGGTCAATTTTATGCATTCTGGCGTTCGTAGATACAAGAAAACTGTTAAAATTCTTCAGAAACGTCACTTTTGAAGTGTTTTCTTGTACTTTTAAGCCACTCAGATACCCTACGGGCTCGGAAAGTGCAACGAAACCATCAAATTTTAGCTAGAAACTGTATTTTTGTCGATTTTTATTGAATTTGAACTATATTTCAATGTTTTTTGATGGTTCTGAGCCACCAAACACACTTAAAGCATGCAGAATCGACTCAGAATAGGAAAAGGAGACGTTTAGGTCAATTTTATGCATTCTGGCGTTCGTAGATTAAAGAAAACTGTTAAAATTCTTCAGAAACGTCACCTTTGAAGTGTTTTCTTGTACTTTTAAGCCACTCAGATACCCTACGTGCTCGGAAAGTGCAACGAAACCATCAAATTTTAGCTAGAAACTGTATTTTTGTCGATTTTTATTGAATTTGAACTATATTTCAACGTTTTTTGATGGTTCTGAGCCACCAAACACACTTAAAGCATGCAGAATCGACTCAGAATAGGAAAAGGAGACGTTTAGGTCAATTTTATGCATTCTGGCGTTCGTAGATACAAGAAAACTGTTAAAATTCTTCAGAAACGTCACTTTTGAAGTGTTTTCTTGTACTTTTAAGCCACTCAGATACCCTACGGGCTCGGAAAGTGCAACGAAACCATCAAATTTTAGCTAGAAACTGTATTTTTGTCGATTTTTATTGAATTTGAACTATATTTCAACGTTTTTTGATGGTTCTGAGCCACCAAACACACTTAAAGCATGCAGAATCGACTCAGAATAGGAAAAGGAGACGTTTAGGTCAATTTTATGCATTCTGGCGTTTGTAGATACAAGAAAACTGTTAAAATTCTTCAGAAACGTCACTTTTGAAGTGTTTTCTTGTACTTTTAAGCCACTCAGATACCCAACGGGCTCGGAAAGTGCAACGAAACCATCAAATTTTAGCTAGAAACTGTATTTTTGTCGATTTTTATTGAATTTGAACTATATTTCAACGTTTTTTGATGGTTCTGAGCCACCAAACACACTTAAAGCATGCAGAATCGACTCAGAATAGGAAAAGGAGACGTTTAGGTCAATTTTATGCATTCTGGCGTTCGTAGATACAAGAAAACTGTTAAAATTCTTCACAAACGTCACTTTTGAAGTGTTTTCTTGTACTTTTAAGCCACTCAGATACCCTACGGGCTCGGAAAGTGCAACGAAACCATCAAATTTTAGCTAGAAACTGTATTTTTGTCGATTTTTATTGAATTTGAACTATATTTCAACGTTTTTTGATGGTTCTGAGCCACCAAACACACTTAAAGCATGCAGAATCGACTCAGAATAGGAAAAGCAGACGTTTAGGTCAATTTTATGCATTCTGGCGTTCGTAGATACAAGAAAACTGTTAAAATTCTTCAGAAACGTCACTTTTGAAGTGTTTTCTTGTACTTTAAAGCCACTCAGATACCCTACGGGCTCGGAAAGTGCAACGAAACCATCAAATTTTAGCTAGAAACTGTATTTTTGTCGATTTTTATTGAATTTGAACTATATTTCAACGTTTTTTGATGGTTCTGAGCCACCAAACACACTTAAAGCATGCAGAATCGACTCAGAATAGGAAAAGGAGACGTTTAGGTCAATTTTATGCATTCTGGCGTTCGTAGATACAAGAAAACTGTTAAAATTCTTCAGAAACGTCACTTTTGAAGTGTTTTCTTGTACTTTTAAGCCACTCAGATACCCTACGGGCTCGGAAAGTGCAACGAAACCATCAAATTTTAGCTAGAAACTGTATTTTTGTCGATTTTTATTGAATTTGAACTATATTTCAACGTTTTTTGATGGTTCTGAGCCACCAAACACACTTAAAGCATGCAGAATCGACTCAGAATAGGAAAAGGAGACGTTTAGGTCAATTTTATGCATTCTGGCGTTCGTAGATACAAGAAAACTGTTAAAATTCTTCAGAAACGTCACTTTTGAAGTGTTTTCTTGTACTTTTAAGCCACTCAGATACCCTACGGGCTCGGAAAGTGCAACGAAACCATCAAATTTTAGCTACAAACTGTATTTTTGTCGATTTTTATTGAATTTGAACTACATTTCAACGTTTTTTGATGGTTCTGAGCCACCAAACACACTTAAAGCATGCAGAATCGACTCAGAATAGGAAAAGCAGACGTTTAGGTCAATTTTATGCATTCTGGCGTTCGTAGATACAAGAAAACTGTTAAAATTCTTCAGAAACGTCACTTTTGAAGTGTTTTCTTGTACTTTTAAGACTCTCAGATACCCTACGGGCTCGGAAAGTGCAACGAAACCATCAAATTTTAGCTAGAAACTGTATTTTTGTCGATTTTTATTGAATTTGAACTATATTTCAACGTTTTTTGATGGTTCTGAGCCACCAAACACACTTAAAGCATGCAGAATCGACTCAGAATAGGAAAAGGAGACGTTTAGGTCAATTTTATGCATTCTGGCGTTCGTAGATACAAGAAAACTGTTAAAATTCTTCAGAAACGTCACTTTTGAAGTGTTTTCTTGTACTTTTAAGCCACTCAGATACCCTACGGACTCGGAAAGTGCAACGAAACCATCAAATTTTAGCTAGAAACTGTATTTTTGTCGATTTTTAGTGAATTTGAACTATATTTCAACGTTTTTTGATGGTTCTGAGCCACCAAACACACTTAAAGCATGCAGAATCGACTCAGAATAGGAAAAGGAGACGTTTAGGTCAATTTTATGCATTCTGGCGTTCGTAGATACAAGAAAACTGTTAAAATTCTTCAGAAACGTCACTTTTGAAGTGTTTTCTTGTACTTTTAAGCCACTCAGATACCCTACGGGCTCGGAAAGTGCAACGAAACCATCAAATTTTAGCTAGAAACTGTATTTTTGTCGATTTTTATTGAATTTGAACTATATTTCAATGTTTTTTGATGGTTCTGAGCCACCAAACACACTTAAAGCATGCAGAATCGACTCAGAATAGGAAAAGGAGACGTTTAGGTCAATTTTATGCATTCTGGCGTTCGTAGATTAAAGAAAACTGTTAAAATTCTTCAGAAACGTCACTTTTGAAGTGTTTTCTTGTACTTTTAAGCCACTCAGATACCCTACGGGCTCGGAAAGTGCAACGAAACCATCAAATTTTAGCTAGAAACTGTATTTTTGTCGATTTTTATTGAATTTGAACTATATTTCAACGTTTTTTGATGGTTCTGAGCCACCAAACACACTTAAAGCATGTAGAATCGACTCAGAATAGGAAAAGGAGACGTTTAGGTCAATTTTATGCATTCTGGCGTTCGTAGATACAAGAAAACTGTTAAAATTCTTCAGAAACGTCACTTTTGAAGTGTTTTCTTGTACTTTTAAGCCACTCAGATACCCTACGGGCTCGGAAAGTGCAACGAAACCATCAAATTTTAGCTAGAAACTGTATTTTTGTCGATTTTTATTGAATTTGAACTATATTTCAACGTTTTCTGATGGTTCTGAGCCACCAAACACACTTAAAGCATGCAGAATCGACTCAGAATAGGAAAAGGAGACGTTTAGGTCAATTTTATGCATTCTGGCGTTCGTAGATACAAGAAAACTGTTAAAATTCTTCAGAAACGTCACTTTTGAAGTGTTTTCTTGTACTTTTAAGCCACTCAGATACCCTACGGGCTCGGAAAGTGCAACGAAACCATCAAATTTTAGCTACAAACTGTATTTTTGTCGATTTTTATTGAATTTGAACTACATTTCAACGTTTTTTGATGGTTCTGAGCCACCAAACACATTTAAAGCATGCAGAATCGACTCAGAATAGGAAAAGCAGACGTTTAGGTCAATTTTATGCATTCTGGCGTTCGTAGATACAAGAAAACTGTTAAAATTCTTCAGAAACGTCACTTTTGAAGTGTTTTCTTGTACTTTTAAGCCACTCAGATACCCTACGGGCTCGGAAAGTGCAACGAAACCATCAAATTTTAGCTAGAAACTGTATTTTTGTCGATTTTTATTGAATTTGAACTATATTTCAACGTTTTTTGATGGTTCTGAGCCACCAAACACACTTAAAGCATGCAGAATCGACTCAGAATAGGAAAAGGAGACGTTTAGGTCAATTTTATGCATTCTGGCGTTCGTAGATACAAGAAAACTGTTAAAATTCTTCAGAAACTTCACTTTTGAAGTGTTTTCTTGTACTTTTAAGCCACTCAGATACCCTACGGGCTCGGAAAGTGCAACGAAACCATCAAATTTTAGCTAGAAACTGTATTTTTGTCGATTTTTATTGAATTTGAACTATATTTCAACGTTTTTTGATGGTTCTGAGCCACCAAACACACTTAAAGCATGCAGAATCGACTCAGAATAGGAAAAGGAGACGTTTAGGTCAATTTTATGCATTCTGGCGTTCGTAGATACAAGAAAACTGTTAAAATTCTTCAGAAACGTCACTTTTGAAGTGTTTTCTTGTACTTTTAAGCCACTCAGATACCCTACGGGCTCGGAAAGTGCAACGAAACCATCAAATTTTAGCTAGAAACTGTATTTTTGTCGATTTTTAGTGAATTTGAACTATATTTCAACGTTTTTTGATGGTTCTGAGCCACCAAACACACTTAAAGCATGCAGAATCGACTCAGAATAGGAAAAGGAGACGTTTAGGTCAATTTTATGCATTCTGGCGTTCGTAGATACAAGAAAACTGTTAAAATTCTTCAGAAACGTCACTTTTGAAGTGTTTTCTTGTACTTTTAAGCCACTCAGATACCCTACGGGCTCGGAAAGTGCAACGAAACCATCAAATTTTAGCTAGAAACTGTATTTTTGTCGATTTTTATTGAATTTGAACTATATTTCAATGTTTTTTGATGGTTCTGAGCCACCAAACACACTTAAAGCATGCAGAATCGACTCAGAATAGGAAAAGGAGACGTTTAGGTCAATTTTATGCATTCTGGCGTTCGTAGATTAAAGAAAACTGTTAAAATTCTTCAGAAACGTCACTTTTGAAGTGTTTTCTTGTACTTTTAAGCCACTCAGATACCCTACGGGCTCGGAAAGTGCAACGAAACCATCAAATTTTAGCTAGAAACTGTATTTTTGTCGATTTTTATTGAATTTGAACTATATTTCAACGTTTTTTGATGGTTCTGAGCCACCAAACACACTTAAAGCATGTAGAATCGACTCAGAATAGGAAAAGGAGACGTTTAGGTCAATTTTATGCATTCTGGCGTTCGTAGATACAAGAAAACTGTTAAAATTCTTCAGAAACGTCACTTTTGAAGTGTTTTCTTGTACTTTTAAGCCACTCAGATACCCTACGGGCTCGGAAAGTGCAACGAAACCATCAAATTTTAGCTAGAAACTGTATTTTTGTCGATTTTTATTGAATTTGAACTATATTTCAACGTTTTTTGATGGTTCTGAGCCACCAAACACACTTAAAGCATGCAGAATCGACTCAGAATAGGAAAAGGAGACGTTTAGGTCAATTTTATGCATTCTGGCGTTCGTAGATACAAGAAAACTGTTAAAATTCTTCAGAAACGTCACTTTTGAAGTGTTTTCTTGTACTTTTAAGCCACTCAGATACCCTACGGGCTCGGAAAGTGCAACGAAACCATCAAATTTTAGCTACAAACTGTATTTTTGTCGATTTTTATTGAATTTGAACTACATTTCAACGTTTTTTGATGGTTCTGAGCCACCAAACACACTTAAAGCATGCAGAAACGACTCAGAATAGGAAAAGCAGACGTTTAGGTCAATTTTATGCATTCTGGCGTTCGTAGATACAAGAAAACTGTTAAAATTCTTCAGAAACGTCACTTTTGAAGTGTTTTCTTGTACTTTTAAGCCACTCAGAGACCCTACGGGCTCGGAAAGTGCAACGAAACCATCAAATTTTAGCTAGAAACTGTATTTTTGTCGATTTTTATTGAATTTGAACTATATTTCAACGTTTTTTGATGGTTCTGAGCCACCAAACACACTTAAAGCATGCAGAATCGACTCAGAATAGGAAAAGGAGACGTTTAGGTCAATTTTATGCATTCTGGCGTTCGTAGATACAAGAAAACTGTTAAAATTCTTCAGAAACTTCACTTTTGAAGTGTTTTCTTGTACTTTTAAGCCACTCAGATACCCTACGGGCTCGGAAAGTGCAACGAAACCATCAAATTTTAGCTAGAAACTGTATTTTTGTCGATTTTTATTGAATTTGAACTATATTTCAACGTTTTTTGATGGTTCTGAGCCACCAAACACACTTAAAGCATGCAGAATCGACTCAGAATAGGAAAAGGAGACGTTTAGGTCAATTTTATGCATTCTGGCGTTCGTAGATTAAAGAAAACTGTTAAAATTCTTCAGAAACGTCACTTTTGAAGTGTTTTCTTGTACTTTTAAGCCACTCAGATACCCTACGGGCTCGGAAAGTGCAACGAAACCATCAAATTTTAGCTAGAAACTGTATTTTTGTCGATTTTTATTGAATTTGAACTATATTTCAACGTTTTTTGATGGTTCTGAGCCACCAAACACACTTAAAGCATGTAGAATCGACTCAGAATAGGAAAAGGAGACGTTTAGGTCAATTTTATGCATTCTGGCGTTCGTAGATACAAGAAAACTGTTAAAATTCTTCAGAAACGTCACTTTTGAAGTGTTTTCTTGTACTTTTAAGCCACTCAGATACCCTACGGGCTCGGAAAGTGCAACGAAACCATCAAATTTTAGCTAGAAACTGTATTTTTGTCGATTTTTATTGAATTTGAACTATATTTCAACGTTTTTTGATGGTTCTGAGCCACCAAACACACTTAAAGCATGCAGAATCGACTCAGAATAGGAAAAGGAGACGTTTAGGTCAATTTTATGCATTCTGGCGTTCGTAGATACAAGAAAACTGTTAAAATTCTTCAGAAACGTCACTTTTGAAGTGTTTTCTTGTACTTTTAAGCCACTCAGATACCCTACGGGCTCGGAAAGTGCAACGAAACCATCAAATTTTAGCTACAAACTGTATTTTTGTCGATTTTTATTGAATTTGAACTACATTTCAACGTTTTTTGATGGTTCTGAGCCACCAGACACACTTAAAGCATGCAGAATCGACTCAGAATAGGAAAAGCAGACGTTTAGGTCAATTTTATGCATTCTGGCGTTCGTAGATACAAGAAAACTGTTAAAATTCTTCAGAAACGTCACTTTTGAAGTGTTTTCTTGTACTTTTAAGCCACTCAGATACCCTACGGGCTCGGAAAGTGCAACGAAACCATCAAATTTTAGCTAGAAACTGTATTTTTGTCGATTTTTATTGAATTTGAACTATATTTCAACGTTTTTTGATGGTTCTGAGCCACCAAACACACTTAAAGCGTGCAGAATCGACTCAGAATAGGAAAAGGAGACGTTTAGGTCAATTTTATGCATTCTGGCGTTCGTAGATACAAGAAAACTGTTAAAATTCTTCAGAAACTTCACTTTTGAAGTGTTTTCTTGTACTTTTAAGCCACTCAGATACCCTACGGGCTCGGAAAGTGCAACGAAACCATCAAATTTTAGCTAGAAACTGTATTTTTGTCGATTTTTATTGAATTTGAACTATATTTCAACGTTTTTTGATGGTTCTGAGCCACCAAACACACTTAAAGCATGCAGAATCGACTCAGAATAGGAAAAGGAGACGTTTAGGTCAATTTTATGCATTCTGGCGTTCGTAGATACAAGAAAACTGTTAAAATTCTTCAGAAACGTCACTTTTGAAGTGTTTTCTTGTACTTTTAAGCCACTCAGATACCCTACGGGCTCGGAAAGTGCAACGAAACCATCAAATTTTAGCTAGAAACTGTATTTTTGTCGATTTTTATTGAATTTGAACTATATTTCAATGTTTTTTTATGGTTCTGAGCCACCAAACACACTTAAAGCATGTAGAATCGACTCAGAATAGGAAAAGGAGACGTTTAGGTCAATTTTATGCATTCTGGCGTTCGTAGATACAAGAAAACTGTTAAAATTCTTCAGAAACGTCACTTTTGAAGTGTTTTCTTGTACTTTTAAGCCACTCAGATACCCTACGGGCTCGGAAAGTGCAACGAAACCATCAAATTTTAGCTAGAAACTGTATTTTTGTCGATTTTTATTGAATTTGAACTATATTTCAACGTTTTTTGATGGTTCTGAGCCACCAAACACACTTAAAGCATACAGAATCGACTCAGAATAGGAAAAGGAGACGTTTAGGTCAATTTTATGCATTCTGGCGTTCGTAGATACAAGAAAACTGTTAAAATTCTTCAGAAACGTCACTTTTGAAGTGTTTTCTTGTACTTTTAAGCCACTCAGATACCCTACGGGCTCGGAAAGTGCAACGAAACCATCAAATTTTAGCTAGAAACTGTATTTTTGTCGATTTTTATTGAATGTGAACTATATTTCAACGTTTTTTGATGGTTCTGAGCCACCAAACACACTTAAAGCATGCAGAATCGACTCAGAATAGGAAAAGGAGACGTTTAGGTCAATTTTATGCATTCTGGCGTTCGAAGATACAAGAAAACTGTTAAAATTCTTCAGAAACGTCACTTTTGAAGTGTTTTCTTGTACTTTTAAGCCACTCAGATACCCTACGGGCTCGGAAAGTGCAACGAAACCATCAAATTTTAGCTAGAAACTGTATTTTTGTCGATTTTTATTGAATTTGAACTATTTTTCAACGTTTTTTGATGGTTTTGAGCCACCAAACACACTTAAAGCATGCAGAATCCACTCAGAATAGGAAAAGGAGACGTTTAGGTCAATTTTATGCATTCTGGGGTTCGTAGATACAAGAAAACTGTTAAAATTCTTCAGAAACGTCACTTTTGAAGTGTTTCCTTGTACTTTTAAGCCACTCAGATACTCTACGGGCTCGGAAAGTGCAACGAAACCATCAAATTTTAGCTAGAAACTGTATTTTTGTCGATTTTTATTGAATTTGAACTATATTTCAACGTTTTTTGATGGTTCTGAGCCACCAAACACACTTAAAGCATGCAGAATCGACTCAGAATAGGAAAAGGAGACGTTTAGGTCAATTTTATGCATTCTGGCGTTCGTAGATACAAGAAAACTGTTAAAATTCTTCAGAAACGTCACTTTTGAAGTGTTTTCTTGTACTTTTAAGCCACTCAGATGCCCTACGGGCTCGGAAAGTGCAACGAAACCACCAAATTTTAGCTAGAAACTGTATTTTTGTCGATTTTTATTGAATTTGAACTATAATTCAACGTTTTTTGATGGTTCTGAGCCACCAAACACACTTAAAGCATGCAGAATCGACTCAGAATAGGAAAAGGAGACGTTTAGGTCAATTTTATGCATTCTGGCGTTCGTAGATACAAGAAAACTGTTAAAATTCTTCAGAAACCTCACTTTTGAAGTGTTTTCTTGTACTTTTAAGCTACTCAGATACCCTACGGGCTCGGAAAGTGCAACGAAACCATCAAATTTTAGCTAGAAACTGTATTTTTGTCGATTTTTATTGAATTTGAACTATATTTCAACGTTTTTTGTTGGTTCTGAGCCACCAAACACACTTAAAGCATGCAGAATCGACTCAGAATAGGAAAAGGAGACGTTTAGGTCAATTTTATGCATTCTGGCGTTCGTAGATACAAGAAAACTGTTAAAATTCTTCAGAAACGTCACTTTTGAAGTGTTTTCTTGTACTTTTAAGCCACTCAGATACCCTACGGGCTCGGAAAGTGCAACGAAACCATCAAATTTTAGCTAGAAACTGTATTTTTGTCGATTTTTATTGAATTTGAACTATATTTCAACGTTTTTTGATGGTTCTGAGCCACCAAACACACTTAAAGCATGCAGAATCGACTCAGAATAGGAAAAGGAGACGTTTCTAAACGGAAGTGGAGTGGCTTAAAAGTACAAGAAAACACTTCAAAAGTGACGTTTCTGAAGAATTTTAACAGTTTTCTTGTATCTACGAACGCCAGAATGCTTAAAATTGACCTAAACGTCTCCTTTTTCTATTCTGAGTCGATTCTGCATGCTTTAAGTGTGTTTGGTGGCTCAGAACCATCAAAAAACGTTGAAATATAGTTCAAATTCAATAAAAATCGACAAAAATACAGTTTTTAGCTAAAATTTGATGGTTTCGTTGCACTTTCCGAGCCCGTAGGGTATCTGAGTGGCTTAAAAGTACAAGAAAACACTTCAAAAGTGACGTTTCTGAAGAATTTTAACAGTTTTCTTGTATCTACGAACGCCAGAATGCTTAAAATTGACCTAAACGTCTCCTTTTCCTATTCTGAGTCGATTCTGCATGCTTTAATAATAATAATAATAATAAATGTTTATTATCCAACAGACCGTGGCCCAATTATAGGATAATATGTATAATATGTACCTGACTGAATATAAATCTAAATAAAGTATAATTTGACATAACAGTCGTAGTTACAGACAATTTCACATATAAATGAATAAACGGTAACTCATAAATTACATAAATTATATAAAGATATCTAAAGAAAAAAGAGAATTTCAAAAGCATAATTTACTATTGGAAATTAGCCATCGACTTTAAACAAATGATACTTCTGATGCATCTTTGGCTATCGTAGAATATATCGCAGCTTTTCCCGTATTTGTTGAAGGTTGAACACATCAGATATATAGGTGATTTCTTCAATAATTTTGTTCTGGCTGTAGGCAAATAGAACGTATCTGTACTTCTGAGCTGAAGTTGTGGCACGCGAAATTTTATAACTTCCAATATTTCTGGTGTATCGATATAACCATTGACGACCTTATATAGGAATGATACAGCAAGGATATTTCTTCTTATCTCTAGAGCTGGAATACTAAATCTTTCAAGTAGCCGGTTCTCTGGAAATTTGCGTGGAGGGTATATATTGTCGTTTTTAAAGGCTAGATACTTCAGGAGCCGTCTCTGTATCTTCTCCAAGGACATCTTGTGGCATTGATCTATAGGTGACCACACAGTAGAGCAATAATCAAGTAGAGATCTTGCGTAGCAAAAATACAATTTCTTAACGCATTCAGTATTAAACGATTTTGAATTGCGTATAATAAATCCCGTAATTTTGGACGCCTTACCTGCAATGTATCTGTAGTGTTCAGCAAACTGTAATTTTACATCAAAAATTACACCTAGGTCTTTAATAACGACATCTCTCTTAATGCTTACATTACTTAAAAAATAATTAGTGACCACAGGATACTTTTTATTAGTATATGCTATGTATCTACATTTATCAAGCGATAGTGATAGTCTGTTATTCTCAGACCATAGCACAAATTTGGATACATCATTCTGTAATGAGTGACTGTCATCCTGATCCTTTACCTCTCTAAATAATTTGACGTCATCAGCATAAAGCAAAATTTTGTTTTTAACAATATCCGGCAGGTCGTTCATAAAAAGAAGAAATAAAAGTGGGCCAAGGTTAGAACCTTGAGGCACGCCGGAACGAACTGGATATGAGAAAGAATTGAAACCTTCATATGAAACGTACTGTGTCCGTCCAAGGAGATAACTCTCAAATAATTTGACTAAGTTACTGTCAAACCCAAACATCTGCAATTTATACAATAAAATGTAATGATCAATTCTGTCAAACGCACGACGAAAATCAAAATATATGACATCTAATTGACCACCTTTATCTAATACACTGAGAGCATATTGAGTAAACTGAACTAGATTGGTAAGGGTAGACCGTCCTTTCACAAAGCCATGTTGACTAAGTGAAATTTTTGGCAGGACTTGGTGATATATTTTTCCGTATATAACCATCTCAAAAATCTTGGAAAAATTGCACAGAATGGAAATAGGTCTATAGTTAGACACATCAGAGATATCGCCGTCCTTGTGTACAGGGCAAATGCGCGCTTTTTTCCAAGTATATGGAAATTGTCCAGTCTGAATGCATAAATTAAACAAACGGGTAAGTGGTGTTGCAAAGAGGACTGCACAGTCTTTCACTAGAAACGCCGGGATGCCGTCGACTCCGGCTGTAAATTTACTTTTTAACTTCTTGCAAGCGGCAACAACATCTTCATTTGTTATAAGTGGCAGACTTACATTTAAAGATTGTATGTTGATCGAACTGGATGCACAAAAGGTATTATCAGAATCGGTAAATACACTAGCAAAGAAAGAAGCAAAAGCATTAAGGACTGCAGTAGGTGTACAATGGCTGGATTCATTGTAATTTACTACCCCAGGTATCCTAGACTTACCACGTTGTAGATTGACAAAGGCCCAGAATTTGGCGGGATCCTCATGAATTTGATTTTGAATCATGTGTACATATGCTTTGTGCGATGCTGAAATCAATTTTTTTGTCTCTGATCTAAGAGTCTGAAATTCAACATAAAGCTCTCTTTGAGGACTTTTCCTGTAACGTTCATAAGCCTTTCCTTTGGCTTTAAGCATTTTTATTATATCTAATGAAAACCACGGAGGATACCGCTTTGAGTATTTACGAGGTCCTAAAGGGATGTGAAGGCGAAAGATTTCCTTCAGATAATAATAAAATTTGTCGCACATTACATTAACATCATACGTATCAGGAAGAACATTCCAATCAAATTCACATAGATGTTGGTATAAGTTGATATAATTTCCTTTTCTATAATTGAATTGCCATTCAGACTGGTTGGATTTAAAATTTTTAAAACGTGTGTGTTTAATAGCGAAGTGAACATTCAAAGGTGGATGGTAAGGATCAACACGCACCATAGGCAGAGGATCTTCATAAACATTACATTCAATATTACTAAATATTAAATCCAAGAGACGTCCATCTTGATTTGTAATGCAGTTGTACTGAGTCAGGTTAGCAAAAGAAGAGAAATTTTGCAGCGAGCTTGACTTACGATCAGTACCATTAACAGAAAAATATGTCGAGTTGAAATCACCAATAATTACACATTCCTTATTATCGAGGAGGCAATTTAATGTACATAGAAATTCAATGAATTTCTCATATGTGTCACAATTTACAGAGGGGGGGATATAAATTGTTAAAATGACAATAATCTTATTTGGTCCCAGTTTCACTTTCACCGCTAATAGATCAATGCTGTAATCATACTGCTGTGGAATGGAAACAACACTGGAAGACAAAGTACTTTTAGTAGCAATTAAAACACCTCCACCCCTAGATAAACCACATTCTTTAAAAGAACGATCTCTCCTAAAAACACTATACCCGGATCCAAAGAGTTCATCACTTTTAACACTAGAGGAAAGTCCTGTCTCGGTGAGACATACAATATCGAACTCACAGTCGCATACATTACCAAAAAAAGTATTAATTTTAGTGTTAAGCCCTCGGACGTTCTGATAATATAAATTAAAATTGGAAGCTGTAGAAGTTGATACATGTTGACAATTCATTTGATCATAAGCAGCAGATTCACTGTCAGAAGAGAAGGAAGACATATTACTGGTTGACTTCAAGAAACAGTTACGAACAGAAAAAGCACTGAAAGCATAATTTGTTTTAAGTGTACCTAGTTTTTTGAAGTTTTGCCCATAAAACTACCTCTAAACTTTTCAAGAGCTAAAGAATAAGCTTCACATTTAGCACCCTCCCAAGCTGCATGATTGATATTAATAGTTCGATTGTTTGACATACTCTCAAGAGAGGATTTTAGAGAAACGCAATTACTGCAACGTCTTTCTTCCTTTGGAACCGAGCATTTACCGACGTGGTGTTCGCCGGCGCATATTGGACAGGAAATAGCCCTTTTGCATTGTTTATCATTATGAAAGAACCCATTACACCTACGACATCTAGGAACTGAGATTGCATCATAAATTTTGCAGCTGTTGACACCAATTATTATCTGACCCAGTTGCAGCAGCTTGTTATAGACATCAAGATCAATTTCAACATCTGCTTGAAAAACGTCTTTATTGTTAAATGTGCACCAATGACGCAGAACTCTACACCAAGGAGAATTACCAAAGATTGTGGGATTTTGTTTGACTATGTAGTTAGCCAACATATCTTTAGTAATTTCTTTAGACAGACCAACAAAACGCACAGCAGGTCGATATGGTCTGACCGCTCTCACTTCATACATTTCTCCAAATTTAGTGTTAGCAAGTTGTTTAAATTTGTCGCCACCTAACTGATCATGACACTCAATCATTAATCCGCCACTTGAGACTGGTTTTACTTTATCAATTATAATGTTCTCATCAGCTAAATTAACATTTTTCAAAATGTCAGACTTCGTCTGGGAGACTGAGTGATCGGGGTTTTTTGGCTTGATGACCAGTTTGCTTGATTGGGCAGAAAGTTTGCTGGCATACGATACATGGCTATTACCCTTAATTGTAGGTTCAGGGCTTGCGTTGGCTTGGGGATTGGAAACACATAAATTAAGCTGACTTAATTTTAATAGGTCAAGGTTGCTAGCCTTGAGGTTATTAACCTCAGAACGGAGCGACTGAATTTCATTCAATATCTCTTGCATATTTGGGTTAGGAGAATCATCAGTCACAGCATGCATAGGGCTATTAAGCATGGCCGAAATTTTTTCCTTTAGGGGAGCAATCTCATCATTCAACATTATACGAACATATTTTAAAAACAAATTTCGTTCAAATGATACATCGCTAAAATTATTAGATGTTGGTGAAAAGGGAGGAGTTTGAAAAACGTCAATACAATTGACACATAGCAATTTTAAATGTGGAGAACGCCGATGAGCAATTCTAAAGCTAGCCGCTTCACCAGAAGTAAGACCCGCACAAGAAGAGTGAAGACCTCGCCCACAAAGATCACAAGAAATGGATAAATTCACATCAACAGCAATATTACAGCCTGGACAAACTAGATTTTGCTGGTCACTCATTTTGAGAATGTGTAGCCGGCAGGCAAAAAGATTCAAGGAAAAATTTTACACCAGTGTTTACAATTTGGCGACCGCCATAACAGCAGGACGCGGAAAGCGCCCTCCTCAGTGAGAGAAAACTAAACTACAAATAGTAAACAGTTAACTACCAGACACGAGAAAAAATTATCAAACAGCTGAAATCACTGAATGGCCCAAAAGGGCTTAATAAGATTATACGTCTTAACGTATTTAAGCTTACCAGTGCTATACGAGGGGCTATCAAAAATTAAATCGAAATTTTACAGCAAATAATCACAAATTAAATACCAAATCACTAAGCACACTGCACAACCGACTGATTGATACAAGAAAAATCAGTTAAGTGTGTTTGGTGGCTCAGAACCATCAAAAAACGTTGAAATATAGTTTAAATTCAATAAAAATGGACAAAAATACAGTTTCTAGCTAAAATTTGATGGTTTCGTTGCACTTTCCGAGCCCGTAGGGTATCTGAGTGGCTTAAAAGTACAAGAAAACACTTCAAAAGTGACGTTTCTGAAGAATTTTAACAGTTTTCTTGTATCTACGAACGCCAGAATGCATAAAATTGACCTAAACGTCTCCTTTTCCTATTCTGAGTCGATTCTGCATGCTTTAAGTGTGTTTGGTGGCTCAGAACCATCAAAAAACGTTGAAATATAGTTCAAATTCAATAAAAATCGACAAAAATACAGTTTCTAGCTAAAATTTGATGGTTTCGTTGCACTTTCCGAGCCCGTAAGGTATCTGAGTGGCTTAAAAGTACAAGAAAACACTTCAAAAGTGACGTTTCTGAAGAATTGTAACAGTTTTCTTGTATCTACGAACGCCAGAATGCATAAAATTGACCTAAACGTCTCCTTTTCCTATTCTGAGTCGATTCTGCATGCTTTAAGTGTGTTTGGTGGCTCAGAACCATCAAAAAACGTTGAAATATAGTTCAAATTCAATAAAAATCGACAAAAATACAGTTTCTAGCTAAAATTTGATGGTTTCGTTGCACTTTCCGAGCCCATAGGGTATCTGAGTGGCTTAAAAGTACAAGAAAACACTTCAAAAGTGACGTTTCTGAAGAATTTTAACAGTTTTCTTGTATCTACGAACGCCAGAATGCATAAAATTGACCTAAACGTCTCCTTTTCCTATTCTGAGTCGATTCTGCATGCTTTAAGTGTGTTTGGTGGCTCAGAACCATCAAAAAACGTTGAAATATAGTTCAAATTCAATAAAAATCGACAAAAATACAGTTTCTAGCTAAAATTTGATGGTTTCGTTGCACTTTCCGAGCCCGTAGGGTATCTGAGTGGCTTAAAAGTACAAGAAAACACTTCAAAAGTGACGTTTCTGAAGAATTTTAACAGTTTTCTTGTATCTACGAACGCCAGAATGCATAAAATTGACCTAAACGTCTCCTTTTCCTATTCTGAGTCGATTCTGCATGCTTTAAGTGTGTTTGGTGGCTCAGAACCATCAAAAAACGTTGAAATATAGTTCAAATTCAATAAAAATCGACAAAAATACAGTTTCTAGCTAAAATTTGATGGTTTCGTTACACTTTCCGAGCCCGTAGGGTATCTGAGTGGCTTAAAAGTACAAGAAAACACTTCAAAAGTGACGTTTCTGAAGAATTTTAACAGTTTTCTTGTATCTACGAACGTCAGAATGCATAAAATTGACCTAAACGTCTCCTTTTCCTATTCTGAGTCGATTCTCATGCTTTAAGTGTGTTTGGTGGCTCAGAACCATCAAAAAACGTTGAAATATCGTTCAAATTCAATAAAAATCGACAAAAATACAGTTTCTAGCTAAAATTTGATGGTTTCGTTGCACTTTCCGAGCCCGTAGGGTATCTGAGTGGCTTAAAAGTACAAGAAAACACTTCAAAAGTGACGTTTCTGAAGAATTTTAACAGTTTTCTTGTATCTACGAACGCCAGAATGCATAAAATTGACCTAAACGTCTCCTTTTCCTATTCTGAGTCGATTCTGCATGCTTTAAGTGTGTTTGGTGGCTCAGAACCATCAAAAAACGTTGAAATATAGTTCAAATTCAATAAAAATCGACAAAAATACAGTTTCTAGCTAAAATTTGATGGTTTCGTTGCACTTTCCGAGCCCGTAGGGTATCTGTGTGGCTTAAAAGTACAAGAAAACACTTCAAAAGTGACGTTTCTGAAGAATTTTAACAGTTTTCTTGTATCTACGAACGCCAGAATGCATAAAATTGACCTAAACGTCTCCTTTTCCTATTCTGAGTCGATTCTGCATGCTTTAAGTGTGTTTGGTGGCTCAGAACCATCAAAAAACGTTGAAATATAGTTCAAATTCAATAAAAATCGACAAAAATACAGTTTCTAGCTAAAATTTGATGGTTTCGTTGCACTTTCCGAGCCTGTAGGGTATCTGAGTGGCTTAAAAGTACAAGAAAACACTTCAAAAGTGACGTTTCTGAAGAATTTTAACAGTTTTCTTGTATCTACGAACGCCAGAATGCATAAAATTGACCTAAACGTCTCCTTTTCCTATTCTGAGTCGATTCTGCATGCTTTAAGTGTGTTTGGTGGCTCAGAACCATCAAAAAACGTTGAAATATAGTTCAAATTCAATAAAAATCGACAAAAATACAGTTTCTAGCTAAAATTTGATGGTTTCGTTGCACTTTCCGAGCCCGTAGGGTATCTGAGTGGCTTAAAAGTACAAGAAAACACTTCAAAAGTGACGTTTCTGAAGAATTTTAACAGTTTTCTTGTATCTACGAACGCCAGAATGCATAAAATTGACCTAAACGTCTCCTTTTCCTATTCTGAGTCGATTCTGCATGCTTTAAGTGTGTTTGGTGGCTCAGAACCATCAAAAAACGTTGAAATATAGTTCAAATTCAATAAAAATCGACAAAAATACAGTTTCTAGCTAAAATTTGATGGTTTCGTTGCACTTTCCGAGCCCGTAGGGTATCTGAGTGGCTTAAAAGTACAAGAAAACACTTAAAAAGTGACGTTTCTGAAGAATTTTAACAGTTTTCTTGTATCTACGAACGCCAGAATGCATAAAATTGACCTAAACGTCTCCTTTTCCTATTCTGAGTCGATTCTGCATGCTTTAAGTGTGTTTGGTGGCTCAGAACCATCAAAAAACGTTGAAATATAGTTCAAATTCAATAAAAATCGACAAAAATACAGTTTCTAGCTAAAATTTGATGGTTTCGTTGCACTTTCCGAGCCCGTAGGGTATCTGAGTGGCTTAAAAGTACAAGAAAACACTTCAAAAGTGACGTTTCTGAAGAATTTTAACAGTTTTCTTGTATCTACGAACGCCAGAATGCATAAAATTGACCTAAACGTCTCCTTTTCCTATTCTGAGTCGATTCTGCAAGCTTTAAGTGTGTTTGGTGGCTCAGAACCATCAAAAAACGTTGAAATATAGTTCAAATTCAATAAAAATCGACAAAAATACAGTTTCTAGCTAAAATTTGATGGTTTCGTTGCACTTTCCGAGCCCGTTGGGTATCTGAGTGGCTTAAAAGTACAAGAAAACACTTCAAAAGTGACGTTTCTGAAGAATTTTAACAGTTTTCTTGTATCTACGAACGCCAGAATTCATAAAATTGACCTAAACGTCTCCTTTTCCTATTCTGAGTCGATTCTGCATGCTTTAAGTGTGTTTGGTGGCTCAGAACCATCAAAAAACGTTGAAATATAGTTCAAATTCAATAAAAATCGACAAAAATACAGTTTCTAGCTAAAATTTGATGGTTTCGTTGCACTTTCCGAGCCCGTAGGGTATCTGAGTGGCTTAAAAGTACAAGAAAACACTTCAAAAGTGACGTTTCTGAAGAATTTTAACAGTTTTCTTGTATCTACGAACGCCAGAATGCATAAAATTGACCTAAACGTCTCCTTTTCCTATTCTGAGTCGATTCTGCATGCTTTAAGTGTGTTTGGTGGCTCAGAACCATCAAAAAACGTTGAAATATAGTTCAAATTCAATAAAAATCGACAAAAATACAGTTTCTAGCTAAAATTTGATGGTTTCGTTGCACTTTCCGAGCCCGTAGGGTATCTGAGTGGCTTAAAAGTACAAGAAAACACTTCAAAAGTGACGTTTCTGAAGAATTTTAACAGTTTTCTTATATCTGCGAACGCCAGAATGCATAAAATTGACCTAAACGTCTCCTTTTCCTATTCTGAGTCGATTCTGCATGCTTTAAGTGTGTTTGATGGCTCAGAACCATCAAAAAACGTTGAAATATAGTTCAAATTCAATAAAAATCGACAAAAATACAGTTTCTAGCTAAAATTTGATGGTTTCGTTGCACTTTCCGAGCCCGTAGGGTATCTGAGTGGCTTAAAAGTACAAGAAAACACTTCAAAAGTGACGTTTCTGAAGAATTTTAACAGTTTTCTTGTATCTACGAACGCCAGAATGCATAAAATTGACCTAAACGTCTCCTTTTCCTATTCTGAGTCGATTCTGCATGCTTTAAGTGTGTTTGGTGGCTCAGAACCATCAAAAAACGTTGAAATATAGTTCAAATTCAATAAAAATCGACAAAAATACAGTTTCTAGCTAAAATTTGATGGTTTCGTTGCACTTTCCGAGCCCGTAGGGTATCTGAGTGGCTTAAAAGTACAAGAAAACACTTCAAAAGTGACGTTTCTGAAGAATTTTAACAGTTTTCTTGTGTCTACGAACGCCAGAATGCATAAAATTGACCTAAACGTCTCCTTTTCCTATTCTGAGTCGATTCTGCATGCTTTAAGTGTGTTTGGTGGCTCAGAACCATCAAAAAACGTTGAAATATAGTTCAAATTCAATAAAAATCGACAAAAATACAGTTTCTAGCTAAAATTTGATGGTTTCGTTGCACTTTCCGAGCCCGTAGGGTATCTGAGTGGCTTAAAAGTACAAGAAAACACTTCAAAAGTGACGTTTCTGAAGAATTTTAACAGTTTTCTTGTACCTACGAACGCCAGAATGCATAAAATTGACCTAAACGTCTCCTTTTCCTATTCTGAGTCGATTCTGCATGCTTTAAGTGTGTTTGGTGGCTCAGAACCATCAAAAAACGTTGAAATATAGTTCAAATTCAATAAAAATCGACAAAAATACAGTTTCTAGCTAAAATTTGATGGTTTCGTTGCACTTTCCGAGCCCGTAGGGTATCTGAGTGGCTTAAAAGTACAAGAAAACACTTCAAAAGTGACGTTTCTGAAGAATTTTAACAGTTTTCTTGTATCTACGAAAGCCAGAATGCATAAAATTGACCTAAACGTCTCCTTTTCCTATTCTGAGTCGATTCTGCATGCTTTAAGTGTGTTTGGTGGCTCAGAACCATCAAAAACGTTGAAATATAGTTCAAATTCAATAAAAATCGACAAAAATACAGTTTCTAGCTAAAATTTTATGGTTTCGTTGCACTTTCCGAGCCCGTAGGGTATCTGAGTGGCTTAAAAGTACAAGGAAACACTTCAAAAGTGACGTTTCTGAAGAATTTTAACAGTTTTCTTGTATCTACGAACGCCAGAATGCATAAAATTGACCTAAACGTCTCCTTTTCCTATTCTGAGTCGATTCTGCATGCTTTAAGTGTGTTTGGTGGCTCAGAACCATCAAAAAACGTTGAAATATAGTTCAAATTCAATAAAAATCGACAAAAATACAGTTTCTAGCTAAAATTTGATGGTTTCGTTGCACTTTCCGAGCCCGTAGGGTATCTGAGTGGCTTAAAAGTACAAGAAAACACTTCAAAAGTGACGTTTCTGAAGAATTTTAACAGTTTTCTTGTATCTACGAACGCCAGAATGCATAAAATTGACTTAAACGTCTCCTTTTCCTATTCTGAGTCGATTCTGCATGCTTTAAGTGTGTTTGGTGGCTCAGAACCATCAAAAAACGTTGAAATATAGTTCAAATTCAATAAAAATCGACAAAAATACAGTTTCTAGCTAAAATTTGATGGTTTCGTTGCACTTTCCGAGCCCGTAGGGTATCTGAGTGGCTTAAAAGTACAAGAAAACACTTCAAAAGTGACGTTTCTGAAGAATTTTAACAGTTTTCTTGTATCTACGAACGCCAGAATGCATAAAATTGACCTAAACGTCTCCTTTTCCTATTCTGAGTCGATTCTGCATGCTTTAAGTGTGTTTGGTGGCTCAGAACCATCAAAAAACGTTGAAATATAGTTCAAATTCAATAAAAATCGACAAAAATACAGTTTCTAGCTAAAATTAGATGGTTTCGTTGCACTTTCCGAGCCCGTAGGGTATCTGAGTGGCTTAAAAGTACAAGAAAACACTTCAAAAGTGACGTTTCTGAAGAATTTTAACAGTTTTCTTGTATCTACGAACGCCAGAATGCATAAAATTGACCTAAACGTCTCCTTTTCCTATTCTGAGTCGATTCTGCATGCTTTAAGTGTGTTTGGTGGCTCAGAACCATCAAAAAACGTTGAAAAATAGTTCAAATTCAATAAAAATCGACAAAAATACAGTTTCTAGCTAAAATTTGATGGTTTCGTTGCACTTTCCGAGCCCGTAGGGTATCTGAGTGGCTTAAAAGTACAAGAAAACACTTCAAAAGTGACGTTTCTGAAGAATTTTAACAGTTTTCTTGTATCTACGAACGCCAGAATGCATAAAATTGACCTAAACGTCTCCTTTTCCTATTCTGAGTCGATTCTGCATGCTTTAAGTGTGTTTGGTGGCTCAGAACCATCAAAAAACGTTGAAATATAGTTCAAATTCAATAAAAATCGACAAAAATACAGTTTCTAGCTAAAATTTGATGGTTTCGTTGCACTTTCCGAGCCCGTAGGGTATCTGAGTGGCTTAAAAGTACAAGAAAACACTTCAAAAGTGACGTTTCTGAAGAATTTTAACAGTTTTCCTGTATCTACGAACGCCAGAATGCATAAAATTGACCTAAACGTCTCCTTTTCCTATTCTGAGTCGATTCTGCATGCTTTAAGTGTGTTTGGTGGCTCAGAACCATCAAAAAACGTTGAAATATAGTTCAAATTCAATAAAAATCGACAAAAATACAGTTTCTAGCTAAAATTTGATGGTTTCGTTGCACTTTCCGAGCCCGTTGGGTATCTGAGTGGCTTAAAAGTACAAGAAAACACTTCAAAAGTGACGTTTCTGAAGAATTTTAACAGTTTTCTTGTATCTACGAACGCCAGAATGCATAAAATTGACCTAAACGTCTCTTTTTCCTATTCTGAGTCGATTCTGCATGCTTTAAGTGTGTTTGGTGGCTCAGAACCATCAAAAAACGTTGAAATATAGTTCAAATTCAATAAAAATCGACAAAAATACAGTTTCTAGCTAAAATTTGATGGTTTCGTTGCACTTTCCGAGCCCGTAGGGTATCTGAGTGGCTTAAAAGTACAAGAAAACACTTCAAAAGTGGCGTTTCTGAAGAATTTTAACAGTTTTCTTGTATCTACGAACACCAGAATGCATAAAATTGACCTAAACGTCTCCTTTTCCTATTCTGAGTCGATTCTGCATGCTTTAAGTGTGTTTGGTGGCTCAGAACCATCAAAAAACGTTGAAATATAGTTCAAATTCAATAAAAATCGACAAAAATACAGTTTCTAGCTAAAATTTGATGGTTTCGTTGCACTTTCCGAGCCCGTTGGGTATCTGAGTGGCTTAAAAGTACAAGAAAACACTTCAAAAGTGACGTTTCTGAAGAATTTTAACACTTTTCTTGTATCTACGAACGCCAGAATGCATAAAATTGACCTAAACGTCTCCTTTTCCTATTCTGAGTCGATTCTGCATGCTTTAAGTGTGTTTGGTGGCTCAGAACCATCAAAAAACGTTGAAATATAGTTCAAATTCAATGAAAATCGACAAAAATACAGTTTCTAGCTAAAATTTTATGGTTTCGTTGCACTTTCCGAGCCCGTAGGGTATCTGAGTGGCTTAAAAGTACAAGAAAACACTTCAAAAGTGACGTTTCTGAAGAATTTTAACAGTTTTCTTGTATCTACGAACGCCAGAATGCATAAAATTGACCTAAACGTCTCCTTTTCCTATTCTGAGTCGATTCTGCATGCTTTAAGTGTGTTTGGTGGCTCAGAACCATCAAAAAACGTTGAAATATAGTTCAAATTCAATAAAAATCGACAAAAATACAGTTTCTAGCTAAAATTTGATGGTTTCGTTGCACTTTCCGAGCCCGTAGGATATATGAGTGGCTTAAAAGTACAAGAAAACACTTCAAAAGTGACGTTTCTGAAGAATTTTAACAGTTTTCTTGTATCTACGAACACCAGAATGCATAAAATTGACCTAAACGTCTCCTTTTCCTATTCTGAGTCGATTCTGCATGCTTTAAGTGTGTTTGGTGGCTCAGAACCATCAAAAAACGTTGAAATATAGTTCAAATTCAATAAAAATCGACAAAAATACAGTTTCTAGCTAAAATTTGATGGTTTCGTTGCACTTTCCGAGCCCGTAGGGTATCTGAGTGGCTTAAAAGTACAAGAAAACACTTCAAAAGTGACGTTTCTGAAGAATTTTAACACTTTTCTTGTATCTACGAACGCCAGAATGCATAAAATTGACCTAAACGTCTCCTTTTCCTATTCTGAGTCGATTCTGCATGCTTTAAGTGTGTTTGGTGGCTCAGAACCATCAAAAAACGTTGAAATATAGTTCAAATTCAATAAAAATCGACAAAAATACAGTTTCTAGCTAAAATTTGATGGTTTCGTTGCACTTTCCGAGCCCATAGGGTATCTGAGTGGCTTAAAAGTACAAGAAAACACTTCAAAAGTGACGTTTCTGAAGAATTTTAACAGTTTTCTTCTATCTACGAACGCCAGAATGCATAAAATTTACCTAAACGTCTCCTTTTCCTATTCTGAGTCGATTCTGCATGCTTTAAGTGTGTTTGGTGGCTCAGAACCATCAAAAAACGTTGAAATATAGTTCAAATTCAATAAAAATCGACAAAAATACAGTTTCTAGCTAAAATTTGATGGTTTCGTTGCACTTTCCGAGCATGTAGGTTATCTGAGTGGCTTAAAAGTACAAGAAAACACTTCAAAAGTGACGTTTCTGAAGAATTTTAACAGTTATCTTGTATCTACGAACGCCAGAATGCATAAAATTGACCTAAACGTCTCCTTTTCCTATTCTGAGTCGATTCTGCATGCTTTAAGTGTGTTTGGTGGCTCAGAACCATCAAAAAACGTTGAAATATAGTTCAAATTCAATAAAAATCGACAAAAATACAGTTTCTAGCTAAAATTTGATGGTTTCGTTGCACTTTCCGAGCCCGTAGGGTATCTGAGTGGCTTAAAAGTACAAGAAAACACTTCAAAAGTGACGTTTCTGAAGAATTTTAACAGTTTTCTTGTATCTACGAACGCCAGAATGCATAAAATTGACCTAAACGTCTCCTTTTCCTATTCTGAGTCGATTCTGCATGCTTTAAGTGTGTTTGGTGGCTCAGAACCATCAAAAAACGTTGAAATATAGTTCAAATTCAATAAAAATCGACAAAAATACAGTTTCTAGCTAAAATTTGATGGTTTCGTTGCACTTTCCGAGCCCGTAGGGTATCTGAGTGGCTTAAAAGTACAAGAAAACACTTCAAAAGTGACGTTTCTGAAGAATTTTAACAGTTTTCTTGTATCTACGAACGCCAGAATGCATAAAATTGACCTAAACGTCTCCTTTTCCTATTCTGAGTCGATTCTGCATGCTTTAAGTGTGTTTGGTGGCTCAGAACCATCAAAAAACGTTGAAATATAGTTCAAATTCAATAAAAATCGACAAAAATACAGTTTCTAGCTAAAATTTGATGGTTTCGTTGCACTTTCCGAGCCCGTAGGGTATCTGAGTGGCTTAAAATTACAAGAAAACACTTCAAAAGTGACGTTTCTGAAGAATTTTAACAGTTTTCTTGTATCTACGAACGCCAGAATGCATAAAGTTGACCTAAACGTCTCCTTTTCCTATTCTGAGTCGATTCTGCATGCTTTAAGTGTGTTTGGTGGCTCAGAACCATCAAAAAACGTTGAAATATAGTTCAAATTCAATAAAAATCGACAAAAATACAGTTTCTAGCTAAAATTTGATGGTTTCGTTGCACTTTCCGAGCCCGTAGGGTATCTGAGTGGCTTAAAAGTACAAGAAAACACTTCAAAAGTGACGTTTTTGAAGAATTTTAACAGTTTTCTTGTATCTACGAACGCCAGAATGCATAAAATTGACCTAAACGTCTCCTTTTCCTATTCTGAGTCGATTCTGCATGCTTTAAGTGTGTTTGGTGGCTCAGAACCATCAAAAAACGTTGAAATATACACTGCGTTTCAAATAAAATGCACCACCTAGAAGGAGTAGGCGTAGAATGTTGAAATTTGGTGGAGAAGACTGTTACATATAGACAAACATTTTATTAAAATTTGAATTAAAAACTACAACTTGTTTAGAAAATATACCGGGTGTTATTCGATTTTTATTAATTTTTTGATTATGTTTTAAAGACACTTGAGGAAGATTCTTTTGCAATTTGACTTGACATTTGTCATGATTGTGCTTGCAAAAATGCTACGAGTTCGCACACGAGGTAATTTTCAACAGATAACACCTATTGAAAGAGGGCGAATTATTGGGTTGTATGAGGCTGGTTTACCATTTAGGGAAATCACCAGAAGACTAGGCCCAAAGCATTCTACGATATTAAGAACAAGTCGAAAATGGAACAACGAAGAGCAACAAATGCGTCGCAGGAGTACCGACTGTTTCAGAGTGACTCAAGAACGCGAAGATCATTTGCTAAGAAGAAATGTTATTCAATACCCTTGGTAACCATAACGATCAGTTGGGATGGACTGGATGACAGCAATTGGGCACAGAATCCGAGGAGTACCACCTACAGCCAAATTCGTTCCTTTGGCTTGCGATCTTATGGTCCAAACTGTAAACTTCCCTTACCACAAGAACACAAAACTACCAGGCTTAACTGGTACCAACACAGGCAGCAATGGCTGTAATAGTGGAATGTCATAATGTTTAGAAACAAGTCTAGGTTTTGTTTGTGGCACTCTGATGGACGCATACGTATTCGAAGGTCTCGAGGCCAAACGTAAAATCTGGAATTTGCACAGAGACGTCATACCGCTCTAACACCTGGAGTAATGATATGAGGTGGTATACACATCTGTTAAAGTACCCCCTTAGTGTTCATTCCAGGCACGCTAAATGCCCGGCGTTACATCGATAACGTGTTAAATCAAATTCTTTTTCCTTACCTCTAGAACCGTCGAAGAACATCTTTTCAACAAGATAATGCGTGGCCTCATGTGGCCATATTTACTTAAAGAGTGTTTGAAGAAAATAATGTCAACATCTTACCCTGGCCTGCCCGATTACCAGATTTATCAACAATCGAACATGTATAGGATGTAATGCATAGAAGGCTGCGCAATTTACCACATCCTCCAAAGACTTTGGAAGAATTGCTACAACAAATTCAAAATGCCTGGAATGAGATACCCCGACAGGCAATAGATCATCTCATTTTAAGCATGCCTAGAAGAATACAGTCTTGTATTCGCGCACGTGAAATTTTATCACATTATTAACATTTCTTGTGTTAGACATTTTATATTTTCTTTGAAATTTTAATCAAATATTTGTCTATATGAAATAGTCTTCTCCACCAAATTTCAATATTCTACGCCTACTCCTTCTAGGTGGTGCATTTTATTTGAAACGCAGTGTAGTTCAAATTCAATAAAAATCGACAAAAATACAGTTTCTAGCTAAAATTTGATGGTTTCGTTGCACTTTCCGAGCCCGTAGGGTATCTGAGTGGCTTAAAAGTACAAGAAAACACTTCAAAAGTGACGTTTCTGAAGAATTTTAACAGTTTTCTTGTATCTACGAACGCCAGAATGCATAAAATTGACCTAAACGTCTCCTTTTCCTATTCTGAGTCGATTCTGCATGCTTTAAGTGTGTTTGGTGGCTCAAAACCATCAAAGAACGTTGAAATATAGTTCAAATTCAATAAAAATCGACAAAAATACAGTTTCTAGCTAAAATTTGATGGTTTCGTTGCACTTTCCGAGCCCGTAGGGTATCTGAGTGGCTTAAAAGTACAAGAAAACACTTCAAAAGTGACGTTTCTGAAGAATTTTAAGAGTTTTCTTGTATCTACGAACGCCAGAATGCATAAAATTGACCTAAACGTCTCCTTTTCCTATTCTGAGTGGATTCTGCATGCTTTAAGT
Source organism: Zophobas morio (assembly GCF_036711695.1). Classification (NCBI taxonomy): domain Eukaryota; kingdom Metazoa; phylum Arthropoda; class Insecta; order Coleoptera; family Tenebrionidae; genus Zophobas; species Zophobas morio. Next base: position 75,073 of record NW_026972369.1, on the reverse strand, counting down.
GTGTTTGGTGGTTCAGAACCATCAAAAAACGTTGAAATATAGTTCAAATTCAATAAAAATCGACAAAAATACAGTTTCTAGCTAAAATTTGATGGTTTCGTTGCACTTTCCGAGCCCGTAGGGTATCTGAGTGGCTTAAAAGTACAAGAAAACACTTCAAAAGTGACGTTTCTGAAGAATTTTAACAGTTTTCTTGTATCTACGAACGCCAGAATGCATAAAATTGACCTAAACGTCTCCTTTTCCTATTCTGAGTCGATTCTGCATGCTTTAAGTGTGTTTGGTGGCTCAGAACCATCAAAAAACGTTGAAATATAGTTCAAATTCAATAAAAATCGACAAAAATACAGTTTCTAGCTAAAATTTGATGGTTTCGTTGCACTTTCCGAGCCCGTAGGGTATCTGAGTGGCTTAAAAGTACAAGAAAACACTTCAAAAGTGACGTTTCTGAAGAATTTTAAGTTTTCTTGTATCTACGAACGCCAGAATGCATAAAATTGGCCTAAACGTCTCCTTTTCCTATTCTGAGTCGATTCTGCATGCTTTAAGTGTGTTTGGTGGCTCAGAACCATCAAAAAACGTTGAAATATTGTTCAAATTCAATAAAAATCGACAAAAATACAGTTTCTAGCTAAAATTTGATGGTTTCGTTGCACTTTCCGAGCCCGTAGGGTATCTGAGTGGCTTAAAAGTACAAGAAAACACTTCAAAAGTGACGTTTCTGAAGAATTTTAACAGTTTTCTTGTATCTACGAACGCCGGAATGCATAAAATTGACCTAAACGTCTCCTTTTCCTATTCTGAGTCGATTCTGCATGCTTTAAGTGTGTTTGGTGGCTCAGAACCATCAAAAAACGTTGAAACATAGTTCAAATTCAATAAAAATCGACAAAAATACAGTTTCTAGCTAAAATTTGATGGTTTCGTTGCACTTTCCGAGCCCGTTGGGTATCTGAGTGGCTTAAAAGTACAAGAAAACACTTCAAAAGTGACGTTTCTGAAGAATTTTAACAGTTTTCTTGTATCTACGAACGCCAGAATGCATAAAATTGACCTAAGCGTCTCCTTTTCCTATTCTGAGTCGATTCTGCATGCTTTAAGTGTGTTTGGTGGCTCAGAACCATCAAAAAACGTTGAAATATAGTTCAAATTCAATAAAAATCGACAAAAATACAGTTTCTAGCTAAAATTTGATGGTTTCGTTGCACTTTCCGAGCCCGTAGGGTATCTGAGTGGCTTAAAAGTACAAGAAAACACTTCAAAAGTGACGTTTCTGAAGAATTTTAACAGTTTTCTTGTATCTACGAACGCCAGAATGCATAAAATTGACCTAAACGTCTCCTTTTCCTATTCTGAGTCGATTCTGCATGCTTTAAGTGTGTTTGGTGGCTCAGAACCATCAAAAAACGTTGAAATATAGTTCAAATTCAATAAAAATCGACAAAAATACAGTTTCTAGCTAAAATTTGATGGTTTCGTTGCACTTTCCGAGCCCGTCGGGTATCTGAGTGGCTTAAAAGTACAAGAAAACACTTCAAAAGTGACGTTTCTGAAGAATTTTAACAGTTTTCTTGTATCTACGAACGCCAGAATGCATAAAATTGACCTAAACGTCTCCTTTTCCTATTCTGAGTCGATTCTGCATGCTTTAAGTGTGTTTGGTGGCTCAGAACCATCAAAAAACGTTGAAATATAGTTCAAATTCAATAAAAATCGACAAAAATACAGTTTCTAGCTAAAATTTGATGGTTTCGTTGCACTTTCCGAGCCCGTAGGGTATCTGAGTGGCTTAAAAGTACAAGAAAACACTTCAAAAGTGACGTTTCTGAAGAATTTTAACAGTTTTCTTGTATCTACGAACGCCAGAATGCATAAAATTGACCTAAACGTCTCCTTTTCCTATTCTGAGTCGATTTTGCATGCTTTAAGTGTGTTTGGTGGCTCAGAACCATCAAAAAACGTTGAAATATAGTTCAAATTCAATAAAAATCGACAAAAATACAGTTTCTAGCTAAAATTTGATGGTTTCGTTGCACTTTCCGAGCCCGTAGGGTATCTGAGTGGCTTAAAAGTACAAGAAAACACTTCAAAAGTGACGTTTCTGAAGAATTTTAACAGTTTTCTTGTATCTACGAACGCCAGAATGCATAAAATTGACCTAAACGTCTCCTTTTCCTATTCTGAGTCGATTCTGCATGCTTTAAGTGTGTTTGGTGGCTCAGAACCATCAAAAAACGTTGAAATATAGTTCAAATTCAATAAAAATCGACAAAAATACAGTTTCTAGCTAAAATTTGATGGTTTCGTTGCACTTTCCGAGCCCGTAGGTTATCTGAGTGGCTTAAAAGTACAAGAAAACACTTCAAAAGTGACGTTTCTGAAGAATTTTAACAGTTTTCTTGTATCTACGAACGCCAGAATGCATAAAATTGACCTAAACCTCTCCTTTTCCTATTCTGAGTCGATTCTGCATGCTTTAAGTGTGTTTGGTGGCTCAGAACCATCAAAAAAAGTTGAAATATAGTTCAAATTCAATAAAAATCGACAAAAATACAGTTTCTAGCTAAAATTTGATGGTTTCGTTGCACTTTCCGAGCCCGTAGGGTATCTGAGTGGCTTAAAAGTACAAGAAAACGCTTCAAAAGTGACGTTTCTGAAGAATTTTAACAGTTTTCTTGTATCTACGAACGCCAGAATGCATAAAATTGGCCTAAACGTCTCCTTTTCCTATTCTGAGTCGATTCTGCATGCTTTAAGTGTGTTTGGTGGCTCAGAACCATCAAAAAACGTTGAAATATAGTTCAAATTCAATAAAAATCGACAAAAATACAGTTTCTAGCTAAAATTTGATGGTTTCGTTGCACTTTCCGAGCCCGTAGGGTATCTGAGTGGCTTAAAAGTACAAGAAAACATTTCAAAAGTGACGTTTCTAAAGAATTTTAACAGTTTTCTTGTATCTACGAACGCCAGAATGCATAAAATTGACCTAGACGTCTCCTTTTCCTATTCTGAGTCGATTCTGCATGCTTTAAGTGTGTTTGATGGCTCAGAACCATCAAAAAACGTTGAAATATAGTTCAAATTCAATAAAAATCGACAAAAATACAGTTTCTAGCTAAAATTGATGGTTTCGTTGCACTTTCCGAGCCCGTAGGGTATCTGAGTGGCTTAAAATTACAAGAAAACACTTCAAAAGTGACGTTTCTGAAGAATTTTAACAGTTTTCTTGTATCTACGAACGCCAGAATGCATAAAATTGACCTAAACGTCTCCTTTTCCTATTCTGAGTCGATTCTGCATGCTTTAAGTGTGTTTGGTGGCTCAGAACCATCAAAAAACGTTGAAATATAGTTCAAATTCAATAAAAATCGACAAAAATACAGTTTCTAGCTAAAATTTGATGGTTTCGTTGCACTTTCCGAGCCCGTAGGGTATCTGATTGGCTTAAAAGTACAAGAAAGCACTTCAAAAGTGACGTTTCTGAAGAATTTTAACAGTTTTCTTGTATCTACGAACGCCAGAATGCATAAAATTGACCTAAACGTCTCCTTTTCCTATTCTGAGTCGATTCTGCATGCTTTAAGTGTGTTTGGTGGCTCTGAACCATCAAAAAACGTTGAAATATAGTTCAAATTCAATAAAAATCGACAAAAATACAGTTTCTAGCTAAAATTTGATGGTTTCGTTGCACTTTCCGAGCCCGTAGGGTATCTGAGTGGCTTAAAAGTACAAGAAAACACTTCAAAAGTGACGTTTCTGAAGAATTTTAACAGTTTTCTTGTATCTACGAACGCCAGAATGCATAAAATTGACCTAAACGCGTCCTTTTCCTATTCTGAGTCGATTCTGCATGCTTTAAGTGTGTTTGGTGGCTCAGAACCATCAAAAAACGTTGAAATATAGTTCAAATTCAATAAAAATCGACAAAAATACAGTTTCTAGCTAAAATTTGATGGTTTCGTTGCACTTTCCAAGCCCGTTGGGTATCTGAGTGGCTTAAAAGTACAAGAAAACACTTCAAAAGTGACGTTTCTGAAAAATTTTAACAGTTTTCTTGTATCTACGAACGCCAGAATGCATGAAATTGACCTAAACGTCTCCTTTTCCTATTCTGAGTCGATTCTGCATGCTTTAAGTGTGTTTGGTGGCTCAGAACCATCAAAAAAAGTTGAAATATAGTTCAAATTCAATAAAAATCGACAAAAATACAGTTTCTAGCTAAAATTTGATGGTTTCGTTGCACTTTCCGAGCCCGTAGGGTATCTGAGTGGCTTAAAAGTACAAGAAAACACTTCAAAAGTGAAGTTTCTGAAGAATTTTAACAGTTTTCTTGTATCTACGAACGCCAGAATGCCTAAAATTGACCTAAACGTCTCCTTTTCCTATTCTGAGTCGATTCTGCATGCTTTAAGTGTGTTTGGTGGCTCAGAACCATCAAAAAACGTTGAAATATAGTTCAAATTCAATAAAAATCGACAAAAATACAGTTTCTAGCTAAAATTTGATGGTTTCGTTGCACTTTCCGAGCCCGTAGGGTATCTGAGTGGCTTAAAAGTACAAGAAAACACTTCAAAAGTGACGTTTCTGAAGAATTTTAACAGTTTTCTTGTATCTACGAACGCCAGAATGCATAAAATTGACCTAAACGTCTCCTTTTCCTATTCTGAGTCGATTCTGCATGCTTTAAGTGTGTTTGGTGGCTCAGAACCATCAAAAAACGTTGAAATATAGTTCAAATTCAATAAAAATCGACAAAAATACAGTTTCTAGCTAAAATTTGATGGTTTCGTTGCACTTTCCGAACCCGTAGGGTATCTGAGTGGCTTAAAAGTACAAGAAAACACTTCAAAAGTGACGTTTCTGAAGAATTTTAACAGTTTTCTTGTATCTACGAACGCCAGAATGCATAAAATTGACCTAAACGTCTCCTTTTCCTATTCTGAGTCGATTCTGCATGCTTTAAGTGTGTTTGGTGGCTCAGAACCATCAAAAAACGTTGAAATATAGTTCAAATTCAATAAAAATCGACAAAAATACAGTTTCTAGCTAAAATTTGATGGTTTCGTTGCACTTTCCGAGCCCGTAGGGTATCTGAGTGGCTTAAAAGTACAAGAAAACACTTCAAAAGTGACGTTTCTGAAGAATTTTAACAGTTTTCTTGTATCTACGAACGCCAGAATGCATAAAATTGACCTAAACGTCTCCTTTTCCTATTCTGAGTCGATTCTGCATGCTTTAAGTGTGTTTGGTGGCTCAGAACCATCAAAAAACGTTGAAATATAGTTCAAATTCAATAAAAATCGACAAAAATACAGTTTCTAGCTAAAATTTGATGGTTTCGTTGCACTTTCCGAGCCCGTAGGTTATCTGAGTGGCTTAAAAGTACAAGAAAACACTTCAAAAGTGACGTTTCTGAAGAATTTTAACAGTTTTCTTGTATCTACGAACGCCAGAATGCATAAAATTGACCTAAACGTCTCCTTTTCCTATTCTGAGTCGATTCTGCATGCTTTAAGTGTGTTTGGTGGCTCAGAACCATCAAAAAACGTTGAAATATAGTTCAAATTCAATAAAAATCGACAAAAATACAGTTTCTAGCTAAAATTTGATGGTTTCGTTGCACTTTCCGAGCCCGTAGGGTATCTGAGTGGCTTAAAAGTACAAGAAAACACTTCAAAAGTGACGTTTCTGAAGAATTTTAACAGTTTTCTTGTATCTACGAACGCCAGAATGCATAAAATTGACCTAAACGTCTCCTTTTCCTATTCTGAGTCGATTCAGCATGCTTTAAGTGTGTTTGGTGGCTCAGAACCTTCAAAAAACGTTGAAATATAGTTCAAATTCAATAAAAATCGACAAAAATACAGTTTCTAGCTAAAATTTGATGGTTTCGTTGCACTTTCCGAGGACGTAGGGTATCTGAGTGGCTTAAAAGTACAAGAAAACACTTCAAAAGTGACGTTTCTGAAAAATTTTAACAGTTTTCTTGTATCTACGAACGCCAGAATGCATAAAATTGACCTAAACGTCTCCTTTTCCTATTCTGAGTCGATTCTGCATGCTTTAAGTGTGTTTGGTGGCTCAGAACCATCAAAAAACGTTGAAATATAGTTCAAATTCAATAAAAATCGACAAAAATACAGTTTCTAGCTAAAATTTGATGGTTTCGTTGCACTTTCCGAGCCCGTAGGGTATCTGAGTGGCTTAAAAGTACAAGAACACACTTCAAAAGTGACGTTTCTGAAGAATTTTAACAGTTTTCTTGTATCTACGAACGCCAGAATGCATAAAATTGACCTAAACGTCTCCTTTTCCTATTCTGAGTCGATTCTGCATGCTTTAAGTGTGTTTGGTGGCTCAGAACCATCAAACAACGTTGAAATATAGTTCAAATTCAATAAAAATCGACAAAAATACAGTTTCTAGCTAAAATTTGATGGTTTCGTTGCACTTTCCGAGCCCGTAGGGTATCTGAGTGGCTTAAAAGTACAAGAAAACACTTCAAAAGTGACGTTTCTGAAGAATTTTAACAGTTTTCTTGTATCTACGAACGCCAGAATGCATAAAATTGACCTAAACGTCTCCTTTTCCTATTCTGAGTCGATTCTGCATGCTTTAAGTGTGTTTGGTGGCTCAGAACCATCAAAAAACGTTGAAATATAGTTCAAATTCAATAAAAATCGACAAAAATACAGTTTCTAGCTAAAATTTGATGGTTTCGTTGCACTTTCCGAGCCCGTAGGGTATCTGAGTGGCTTAAAAGTACAAGAAAACACTTCAAAAGTGACGTTTCTGAAGAATTTTAACAGTTTTCTTGTATCTACGAACGCCAGAATGCATAAAATTGACCTAAACGTCTCCTTTTCCTATTCTGAGTCGATTCTGCATGCTTTAAGTGTGTTTGGTGGCTCAGAACCATCAAAAAACGTTGAAATATAGTTCAAATTCAATAAAAATCGACAAAAATACAGTTTCTAGCTAAAATTTGATGGTTTCGTTGCACTTTCCGAGCCCGTAGGGTATCTGAGTGGCTTAAAAGTACAAGAAAACACTTCAAAAGTGACGTTTCTGAAGAATTTTAACAGTTTTCTTGTATCTACGAACGCCAGAATGCATAAAATTGACCTAAACGTCTCCTTTTCCTATTCTGAGTCGATTCTGCATGCTTTAAGTGTGTTTGGTGGCTCAGAACCATCAAAAAACGTTGAAATATAGTTCAAATTCAATAAAAATCGACAAAAATACAGTTTCTAGCTAAAATTTGATGGTTTCGTTGCACTTTCCGAGCCCGTAGGGTATCTGAGTGGCTTAAAAGTACAAGAAAACACTTCAAAAGTGACGTTTCTGAAGAATTTTAACAGTTTTCTTGTATCTACGAACGCCAGAATGCATAAAATTGACCTAAACGTCTCCTTTTCCTATTCTGAGTCGATTCTGCATGCTTTAAGTGTGTTTGGTGGCTCAGAACCATCAAAAAACGTTGAAATATAGTTCAAATTCAATAAAAATCGACAAAAATACAGTTTCTAGCTAAAATTTGATGGTTTCGTTGCACTTTCCGAGCCCGTAGGGTATCTGAGTGGCTTAAAAGTACAAGAAAACACTTCAAAAGTGACGTTTCTGAAGAATTTTAACAGTTTTCTTGTATCTACGAACGCCAGAATGCATAAAATTGACCTAAACGTCTCCTTTTCCTGTTCTGAGTCGATTCTGCATGCTTTAAGTCGATTCTGCATGCTTTAAGTGTGTTTGGTGGCTCAGAACCATCAAAAAACGTTGAAATATAGTTCAAATTCAATAAAAATCGACAAAAATACAGTTTCTAGCTAAAATTTGATGGTTTTGTTGCACTTTCCGAGCCCGTTGGGTATCTGAGTGGCTTAAAAGTACAAGAAAACACTTCAAAAGTGACGTTTCTGAAGAATTTTAACAGTTTTCTTGTATCTACGAACGCCAGAATGCATAAAATTGACCTAAACGTCTCCTTTTCCTATTCTGAGTCGATTCTGCATGCTTTAAGTGTGTTTGGTGGCTCAGAACCATCAAAAAACGTTGAAATATAGTTCAAATTCAATAAAAATCGACAAAAATACAGTTTCTAGCTAAAATTTGATGGTTTCGTTGCACTTTCCGAGCCCGTAGGGTATCTGAGTGGCTTAAAAGTACAAGAAAACACTTCAAAAGTGACGTTTCTGAAGAATTTTAACAGTTTTCTTGTATCTACGAACGCCAGAATGCATAAAATTGACCTAAACGTGTCCTTTTCCTATTCTGAGTCGATTCTGCATGCTTTAAGTGTGTTTGGTGGCTCAGAACCATCAAAAAACGTTGAAATATAGTTCAAATTCAATAAAAATCGACAAAAATACAGTTTCTAGCTAAAATTTGATGGTTTCGTTGCACTTTCCGAGCCCGTAGGGTATCTGAGTGGCTTAAAAGTACAAGAAAACACTTCAAAAGTGACGTTTCTGAAGAATTTTAACAGTTTTCTTGTATCTACGAACGCCAGAATGCATAAAATTGACCTAAACGTCTCCTTTTCCTATTCTGAGTCGATTCTGCATGCTTTAAGTGTGTTTGGTGGCTCAGAACCATCAAAAAACGTTGAAATATAGTTCAAATTCAATAAAAATCGACAAAAATACAGTTTCTAGCTAAAATTTGATGGTTTCGTTGCACTTTCCGAGCCCGTAGGGTATCTGAGTGGCTTAAAAGTACAAGAAAACACTTCAAAAGTGACGTTTCTGAAGAATTTTAACAGTTTTCTTGTATCTACGAACGCCAGAATGCATAAAATTGACCTAAACGTCTCCTTTTCCTATTCTGAGTCGATTCTGCATGCTTTAAGTGTGTTTGGTGGCTCAGAACCATCAAAAAACGTTGAAATATAGTTCAAATTCAATAAAAATCGACAAAAATACAGTTTCTAGCTAAAATTTGATGGTTTCGTTGCACTTTCCGAGCCCGTAGGGTATCTGAGTGGCTTAAAAGTACAAGAAAACACTTCAAAAGTGACGTTTCTGAAAAATTTTAACAGTTTTCTTGTATCTACGAACGCCAGAATGCATAAAATTGACCTAAACGTCTCCTTTTCCTATTCTGAGTCGATTCTGCATGCTTTAAGTGTGTTTGGTGGCTCAGAACCATCAAAAAACGTTGAAATATAGTTCAAATTCAATAAAAATCGACAAAAATACAGTTTCTAGCTAAAATTTGATGGTTTCGTTGCACTTTCCGAGTCCGTAGGGTATCTGAGTGGCTTAAAAGTACAAGAAAACACTTCAAAAGTGACGTTTCTGAAGAATTTTAACAGTTTTCTTGTATCTACGAACGCCAGAAAGCATAAAATTGACCTAAACGTCTCCTTTTCCTATTCTGAGTCGATTCTGCATGCTTTAAGTGTGTTTGGTGGCTCAGAACCATCAAAAAACGTTGAAATATAGTTCAAATTCAATAAAAATCGACAAAAATACAGTTTCTAGCTAAAATTTGATGGTTTCGTTGCACTTTCCGAGCCCGTAGGGTATCTGAGTGGCTTAAAAGTACAAGAAAACACTTCAAAAGTGACGTTTCTGAAGAATTTTAACAGTTTTCTTGTATCTACGAACGCCAGAATGCATAAAATTGACCTAAACGTCTCCTTTTCCTATTCTGAGTCGATTCCGCATGCTTTAAGTGTGTTTGGTGGCTCATAACCATCAAAAAACGTTGAAATATAGTTCAAATTCAATAAAAATCGACAAAAATACAGTTTCTAGCTAAAATTTGATGGTTTCGTTGCACTTTCCGAGCCCGTAGGGTATCTGAGTGGCTTAAAAGTACAAGAAAACACTTCAAAAGTGACGTTTCTGAAGAATTTTAACAGTTTTCTTTTTATCTACGAACGCCAGAATGCATAAAATTGACCTAAACGTCTCCTTTTCCTATTCTGAGTCGATTCTGCATGCTTTAAGTGTGTTTGGTGGCTCAGAGCCATCAAAAAACGTTGAAATATAGTTCAAATTCAATAAAAATCGACAAAAATACAGTTTCTAGCTAAAATTTGATGGTTTCGTTGCACTTTCCGAGCCCGTAGGGTATCTGAGTGGCTTAAAAGTACAAGAAAACACTTCAAAAGTGACGTTTCTGAAGAATTTTAACAGTTTTCTTGTATCTACGAACGCCAGAATGCATAAAATTGACCTAAACGTCTCCTTTTCCTATTCTGAGTCGATTCTGCATGCTTTAAGTGTGTTTGGTGGCTCAGAACCATCAAAAAACGTTGAAATATAGTTCAAATTCAATAAAAATCGACAAAAATACAGTTTCTAGCTAAAATTTGATGGTTTCGTTGCACTTTCCGAGCCCGTAGGGTATCTGAGTGGCTTAAAAGTACAAGAAAACACTTCAAAAGTGACGTTTCTGAAAAATTTTAACAGTTTTCTTGTATCTACGAACGCCAGAATGCATAAAATTGACCTAAACGTCTCCTTTTCCTATTCTGAGTCGATTCTGCATGCTTTAAGTGTGTTTGGTGGCTCAGAACCATCAAAAAACGTTGAAATATAGTTCAAATTCAATAAAAATCGACAAAAATACAGTTTCTAGCTAAAATTTGATGGTTTCGTTGCACTTTCCGAGCCCGTAGGGTATCTGAGTGGCTTAAAAGTACAAGAAAACACTTCAAAAGTGACGTTTCTGAAGAATTTTAACAGTTTTCTTGTATCTACGAACGCCAGAATGCATAAAATTGACCTAAACGTCTCCTTTTCCTATTCTGAGTCGATTCTGCATGCTTTAAGTGTGTTTGGTGGCTCAGAACCATAAAAAAACGTTGAAATATAGTTCAAATTCAATAAAAATCGACAAAAATACAGTTTCTAGCTAAAATTTGATGGTTTCGTTGCACTTTCCGAGCCCGTAGGGTATCTGAGTGGCTTAAAAGTACAAGAAAACACTTCAAAAGTGACGTTTCTGAAGAATTTTAACAGTTTTCTTGTATCTACGAACGCCAGAATGCATAAAATTGACCTAAACGTCTCCTTTTCCTATTCTGAGTCGATTCTGCATGCTTTCAGTGTGTTTGGTGGCTCAGAACCATCAAAAAACGTTGAAATATAGTTCAAATTCAATAAAAATCGACAAAAATACAGTTTCTAGCTAAAATTTGATGGTTTCGTTGCACTTTCCGAGCCCGTTGGGTATCTGAGTGGCTTAAAAGTACAAGAAAACACTTCAAAAGTGACGTTTCTGAAGAATTTTAACAGTTTTCTTGTATCTACGAACGCCAGAATGCATAAAATTGACCTAAACGTCTCCTTTTCCTATTCTGAGTCGATTCTGCATGCTTTAAGTGTGTTTGGTGGCTCAGAACCATCAAAAAACGTTGAAATATAGTTCAAATTCAATAAAAATCGACAAAAATACAGTTTCTAGCTAAAATTTGATGGTTTCGTTGCACTTTCCGAGCCCGTAGGGTATCTGAGTGGCTTAAAAGTACAAGAAAACACTTCAAAAGTGACGTTTCTGAAGAATTTTAACAGTTTTCTTGTATCTACGAACGCCAGAATGCATAAAATTGACCTAAACGTCTCCTTTTCCTATTCTGAGTCGATTCTGCATGCTTTAAGTGTGTTTGGTGGCTCAGAACCATCAAAAAACGTTGAAATATAGTTCAAATTCAATAAAAATCGACAAAAATACAGTTTCTAGCTAAAATTTGATGGTTTCGTCGCACTTTCCGAGCCCGTAGGGTATCTGAGTGGCTTAAAAGTACAAGAAAACACTTCAAAAGTGACGTTTCTGAAGAATTTTAACAGTTTTCTTGTATCTACGAACGCCAGAATGCATAAAATTGACCTAAACGTCTCCTTTTCCTATTCTGAGTCGATTCTGCATGCTTTAAGTGTGTTTGGTGGCTCAGAAACATCAAAAAACGTTGAAATATAGTTCAAATTCAATAAAAATCGACAAAAATACAGTTTCTAGCTAAAATTTGATGGTTTCGTTGCACTTTCCGAGCCCGTAGGGTATCTGAGTGGCTTAAAAGTACAAGAAAACACTTCAAAAGTGACGTTTCTGAAGAATTTTAACAGTTTTCTTGTATCTACGAACGCCAGAATGCATAAAATTGACCTAAACGTCTCCTTTTCCTATTCTGAGTCAATTCTGCATGCTTTAAGTGTGTTTGGTGGCTCAGAACCATCAAAAAACGTTGAAATATAGTTCAAATTCAATAAAAATCGACAAAAATACAGTTTCTAGCTAAAATTTGATGGTTTCGTTGCACTTTCCGAGCCCGTAGGGTATCTGAGTGGCTTAAAAGTACAAGAAAACACTTCAAAAGTGACGTTTCTGAAGAATTTTAACAGTTTTCTTGTATCTACGAACGCCAGAATGCATAAAATTGACCTAAACGTCTCCTTTTCCTATTCTGAGTCGATTCTGCATGCTTTAAGTGTGTTTGGTGGCTCAGAGCCATCAAAAAACGTTGAAATATAGTTCAAATTCAATAAAAATCGACAAAAATACAGTTTCTAGCTAAAATTTTATGGTTTCGTTGCACTTCCGAGCCCGTAGGGTATCTGAGTGGCTTAAAAGTACAAGAAAACACTTCAAAAGTGACGTTTCTGAAGAATTTTAACAGTTTTCTTGTATCTACGAACGCTAGAATGCATAAAATTGACCTAAACTTCTCCTTTTCCTATTCTGAGTCGATTCTGCATGCTTTAAGTGTGTTTGGTGGCTCAGAACCATCAAAAAACGTTGAAATATAGTTCAAATTCAATAAAAATCGACAAAAATATAGTTTCTAGCTAAAATTTGATGGTTTCGTTGCACTTTCCGAGCCCATAGGGTATCTGAGTGGCTTAAAAGTACAAGAAAACACTTCAAAAGTGACGTTTCTGAAGAATTTTAACAGTTTTCTTGTATCTACGAACGCCAGAATGCATAAAATTGACCTAAACGTCTCCTTTTCCTATTCTGAGTCGATTCTGCATGCTTTAAATGTGTTTGGTGGCTCAGAACCATCAAAAAACGTTGAAATATAGTTCAAATTCAATAAAAATCGACAAAAATACAGTTTCTAGCTAAAATTTGATGGTTTCGTTGCACTTTCCGAGCCCGTAGGGTATCTGAGTGGCTTAAAAGTACAAGAAAACACTTCAAAAGTGACGTTTCTGAAGAATTTTAACAGTTTTCTTGTATCTACGAACGCCAGAATGCATAAAATTGACCTAAACGTCTCCTTTTCCTATTCTGAGTCGATTCTGCATGCTTTAAGTGTGTTTGGTGGCTCAGAACCATCAAAAAACGTTGAAATATAGTTCAAATTCAAAAAAAATCGACAAAAATACAGTTTCTAGCTAAAATTTGATGGTTTCGTTGCACTTTCCGAGCCCGTAGGGTTTCTGAGTGGCTTAAAAGTACAAGAAAACACTTCAAAAGTGAAGTTTCTGAAGAATTTTAACAGTTTTCTTGTATCTACGAACGCCAGAATGCATAAAATCGACCTAAACGTCTCCTTTTCCTATTCTGAGTCGATTCTGCATGCTTTAAGTGTGTTTGGTGGCTCAGAACCATCAAAAAACGTTGAAATATAGTTCAAATTCAATAAAAATCGACAAAAATACAGTTTCTAGCTAAAATTTGATGGTTTCGTTGCACTTTCCGAGCCCCTAGGGTATCTGAGTGGCTTAAAAGTACAAGAAAACACTTCAAAAGTGACGTTTCTGAAGAATTTTAACAGTTTTCTTGTATCTACGAACGCCAGAATGCATAAAATTGACCTAAACGTCTCCTTTTCCTATTCTGAGTCGATTCTGCATGCTTTAAGTGTGTTTGGTGGCTCAGAACCATCAAAAAACGTTGAAATATAGTTCAAATTCAATAAAAATCGACAAAAATACAGTTTCTAGCTAAAATTTGATGGTTTCGTTGCACTTTCCGAGCCCGTAGGGTATCTGAGTGGCTTAAAAGTACAAGAAAACACTTCAAAAGTGACGTTTCTGAAGAATTTTAACAGTTTTCTTGTATCTACGAACGCCAGAATGCATAAAATTGACCTAAACGTCTCCTTTTCCTATTCTGAGTCGATTCTGCATGCTTTAAGTGTGTTTGGTGGCTCAGAACCATCAAAAAACGTTGAAATATAGTTCAAATTCAATAAAAATCGACAAAAATACAGTTTCTAGCTAAAATTTGATGGTTTCGTTGCACTTTCCGAGCCCGTAGGGTATCTGAGTGGCTTAAAAGTACAAGAAAACACTTCAAAAGTGACGTTTCTGAAAAATTTTAACAGTTTTCTTGTATCTACGAACGCCAGAATGCATAAAATTGACCTAAACGTCTCCTTTTCCTATTCTGAGTCGATTCTGCATGCTTTAAGTGTGTTTGGTGGCTCAGAACCATCAAAAAACGTTGAAATATAGTTCAAATTCAATAAAAATCGACAAAAATACAGTTTCTAGCTAAAATTTGATGGTTTCGTTGCACTTTCCGAGCCCGTAGGGTATCTGAGTGGCTTAAAAGTACAAGAAAACACTTCAAAAGTGACGTTTCTGAAGAATTTTAACAGTTTTCTTGTATCTACGAACGCCAGAATGCATAAAATTGACCTAAACGTCTCCTTTTCCTATTCTGAGTCGATTCTGCATGCTTTAAGTGTGTTTGGTGGCTCAGAACCATCAAAAAACGTTGAAATATAGTTCAAATTCAATAAAAATCGACAAAAATACAGTTTCTAGCTAAAATTTGATGGTTTCGTTGCACTTTCCGAGCCCGTTGGGTATCTGAGTGGCTTAAAAGTACAAGAAAACACTTCAAAAGTGACGTTTCTGAAGAGTTTTAACAGTTTTCTTGTATCTACGAACGCCAGAATGCATAAAATTGACCTAAACGTCTCCTTTTCCTATTCTGAGTCGATTCTGCATGCTTTAAGTGTGTTTGGTGGCTCAGAACCATCAAAAAACGTTGAAATATAGTTCAAATTCAATAAAAATCGCTGAAAATACAGTTTCTAGCTAAAATTTTATGGTTTCGTTGCACTTTCCGAGCCCGTTGGGTATCTGAGTGGCTTAAAAGTACAAGAAAACACTTCAAAAGTGACGTTTCTGAAGAATTTTAACAGTTTTCTTGTATCTACGAACGCCAGAATGCATAAAATTGACCTAAACGTCTCCTTTTCCAATTCTGAGTCGATTCTGCATGCTTTAAATGTGTTTGGTGGCTCAGAACCATCAAAAAACGTTGAAATATAGTTCAAATTCAATAAAAATCGACAAAAATACAGTTTCTAGCTAAAATTTGATGGTTTCGTTGCACTTTCCGAACCCGTAGGGTATCTGAGTGGCTTAAAAGTACAAGAAAACACTTCAAAAGTGACGTTTCTGAAGAATTTTAACAGTTTTCTTGTATCTACGAACGCCAGAATGCATAAAATTGACCTAAACGTCTCCTTTTCCTATTCTGAGTCGATTCTGCATGCTTTAAGTGTGTTTGGTGGCTCAGAACCATCAAAAAACGTTGAAATATAGTTCAAATTCAATAAAAATCGACAAAAATACAGTTTCTAGCTAAAATTTGATGGTTTCGTTGCACTTTCCGAGCCCGTAGGGTATCTGAGTGGCTTAAAAGTACAAGAAAACACTTCAAAAGTGACGTTTCTGAAGAATTTTAACAGTTTTCTTGTATCTACGAACGCCAGAATGCATAAAATTGACCTAAACGTCTCCTTTTCCTATTCTGAGTCGATTCTGCATGCTTTAAGTGTGTTTGGTGGCTCAGAACCATCAAAAAACGTTGAAATATAGTTCAAATTCAATAAAAATCGACAAAAATACAGTTTCTAGCTAAAATTTGATGGTTTCGTTGCACTTTCCGAGCCCGTTGGGTATCTGAGTGGCTTAAAAGTACAAGAAAACACTTCAAAAGTGACGTTTCTGAAGAATTTTAACAGTTTTCTTGTATCTACGAACGCCAGAATGCATAAAATTGACCTAAACGTCTCCTTTTCCTATTCTGAGTCGATTCTGCATGCTTTAAGTGTGTTTGGTGGCTCAGAACCATCAAAAAACGTTGAAATATAGTTCAAATTCAATAAAAATCGCTGAAAATACAGTTTCTAGCTAAAATTTTATGGTTTCGTTACACTTTCCGAGCCCGTTGGGTATCTGAGTGGCTTAAAAGTACAAGAAAACACTTCAAAAGTGACGTTTCTGAAGAATTTTAACAGTTTTCTTGTATCTACGAACGCCAGAATGCATAAAATTGACCTAAACGTCTCCTTTTCCAATTCTGAGTCGATTCTGCATGCTTTAAATGTGTTTGGTGGCTCAGAACCATCAAAAAACGTTGAAATATAGTTCAAATTCAATAAAAATCGACAAAAATACAGTTTCTAGCTAAAATTTGATGGTTTCGTTGCACTTTCCGAACCCGTAGGGTTTCTGAGTGGCTTAAAAGTACAAGAAAACACTTCAAAAGTGACGTTTCTGAAGAATTTTAACAGTTTTCTTGTATCTACGAACGCCAGAATGCATAAAATTGACCTAAACGTCTCCTTTTCCTATTCTGAGTCGATTCTGC
Source organism: Zophobas morio (assembly GCF_036711695.1). Classification (NCBI taxonomy): domain Eukaryota; kingdom Metazoa; phylum Arthropoda; class Insecta; order Coleoptera; family Tenebrionidae; genus Zophobas; species Zophobas morio. The sequence goes on along the minus strand of NW_026972369.1, from coordinate 58,507 downwards.
ATGCTTTAAGTGTGTTTGGTGGCTCAGAACCATCAAAAAACGTTGAAATATAGTTCAAATTCAATAAAAATCGACAAAAATACAGTTTCTAGCTAAAATTTGATGGTTTCGTTGCACTTTCCGAGCCCGTAAGGTATCTGAGTGGCTTAAAAGTACAAGAAAACACTTCAAAAGTGACGTTTCTGAAGAATTTTAACAGTTTTCTTGTATCTACGAACGCCAGAATGCATAAAATTGACCTAAACGTCTCCTTTTCCTATTCTGAGTCGATTCTGCATGCTTTAAGTGTGTTTGGTGGCTCTGAACCATCAAAAAACTTTGAAATATAGTTCAAATTCAATAAAAATCGACAAAAATACAGTTTCTAGCTAAAATTTGATGGTTTCGTTGCACTTTCCGAGCCCCTAGGGTATCTGAGTGGCTTAAAAGTACAAGAAAACACTTCAAAAGTGACGTTTCTGAAGAATTTTAACAGTTTTCTTGTATCTACGAACGCCAGAATGCATAAAATTGACCTAAACGTCTCCTTTTCCTATTCTGAGTCGATTCTGCATGCTTTAAGTGTGTTTGGTGGCTCAGAACCATCAAAAAACGTTGAAATATAGTTCAAATTCAATAAAAATCGACAAAAATACAGTTTCTAGCTAAAATTTGATGGTTTCGTTGCACTTTCCGAGCCCGTAGGGTATCTGAGTGGCTTAAAAGTACAAGAAAACACTTCAAAAGTGACGTTTCTGAAGAATTTTAACAGTTTTCTTGTATCTACGAACGCCAGAATGCATAAAATTGACCTAAACGTCTCCTTTTCCAATTCTGAGTCGATTCTGCATGCTTTAAATGTGTTTGGTGGCTCAGAACCATCAAAAAACGTTGAAATATAGTTCAAATTCAATAAAAATCGACAAAAATACAGTTTCTAGCTAAAATTTGATGGTTTCGTTGCACTTTCCGAACCCGTAGGGTATCTGAGTGGCTTAAAAGTACAAGAAAACACTTCAAAAGTGACGTTTCTGAAGAATTTTAACAGTTTTCTTGTATCTACGAACGCCAGAATGCATAAAATTGACCTAAACGTCTCCTTTTCCTATTCTGAGTCGATTCTGCATGCTTTAGGTGTGTTTGGTGGCTCAGAACCATCAAAAAACGTTGAAATATAGTTCAAATTCAATAAAAATCGACAAAAATACAGTTTCTAGCTAAAATTTGATGGTTTCGTTGCACTTTCCGAACCCGTAAGGTATCTGAGTGGCTTAAAAGTACAAGAAAACACTTCAAAAGTGACGTTTCTGAAGAATTTTAACAGTTTTCTTGTATCTACGAACGCCAGAATGCATAAAATTGACCTAAACGTCTCCTTTTCCTATTCTGAGTCGATTCTGCATGCTTTAAGTGTGTTTGGTGGCACAGAACCATCAAAAAACTTTGAAATATAGTTCAAATTCAATAAAAATCGACAAAAATACAGTTTCTAGCTAAAATTCGATGGTTTCGTTGCACTTTCCGAGCCCCTAGGGTATCTGAGTGGCTTAAAAGTACAAGAAAACACTTCAAAAGTGACGTTTCTGAAGAATTTTAACAGTTTTCTTGTATCTACGAACGCCAGAATGCATAAAATTGACCTAAACGTCTCCTTTTCCTATTCTGAGTCGATTCTGCATGCTTTAAGTGTGTTTGGTGGCTCAGAACCATCAAAAAACGTTGAAATATAGTTCAAATTCAATAAAAATCGACAAAAATACAGTTTTTAACTAAAATTTGATGGTTTCGTTGCACTTTCCGAGCCCGTTGGGTATCTGAGTGGCTTAAAAGTACAAGAAAACACTTCAAAAGTGACGTTTCTGAAGAATTTTAACAGTTTTCTTGTATCTACGAACGCCAGAATGCTTAAAATTGACCTAAACGTCTCCTTTTCCTATTCTGAGTCGATTCTGCATGCTTTAAGTGTGTTTGGTGGCTCAGAACCATCAAAAAACGTTGAAATATAGTTCAAATTCAATAAAAATCGACAAAAATACAGTTTCTAGCTAAAATTTGATGGTTTCGTTGCACTTTCCGAGCCCGTTGGGTATCTGAGTGGTTTAAAAGTACAAGAAAACACTTCAAAAGTGACGTTTCTGAAAAATTTTAACAGTTTTCTTGTATCTACGAACGCCAGAATGCATAAAATTGACCTAAACGTCTCCTTTTCCTATTCAGAGTCGATTCTGCATGCTTTAAGTGTGTTTGGTGGCTCAGAACCATCAAAAAACGTTGAAATATAGTTCAAATTCAATAAAAATCGACGAAAATACAGTTTCTAGCTAAAATTTTATGGTTTCGTTGCACTTTCCGAGCCCGTTGGGTATCTGAGTGGCTTAAAAGTACAAGAAAACACTTCAAAAGTGACGTTTCTGAAGAATTTTAACAGTTTTCTTGTATCTACGAACGCCAGAATGCATAAAATTGACCTAAACGTCTCCTTTTCCTATTCTGAGTCGATTCTGCATGCTTTAAGTGTGTTTGGTGGCTCAGAACCATCAAAAAACGTTGAAATATAGTTCAAATTCAATAAAAATCGACAAAAATACAGTTTCTAGCTAAAATTTGATGGTTTCGTTGCACTTTCCGAGCCCGTAGGGTATCTGAGTGGCTTAAAAGTACAAGAAAACACTTCAAAAGTGACGTTTCTGAAGAATTTGAACAGTTTTCTTGTATCTACGAACGCCAGAATGCATAAAATTGACCTAAACGTCTCCTTTTCCTATTTTGAGTCGATTCTGCATGCTTTAAGTGTGTTTGGTGGCTCAGAACCATCCAAAAACGTTGAAATATAGTTCAAATTCAATAAAAATCGCTGAAAATACAGTTTCTAGCTAAAATTTTATGGTTTCGTTGCACTTTCCGAGCCCGTTGGGTATCTGAGTGGCTTAAAATTACAAGAAAACACTTCAAAAGTGACGTTTCTGAAGAATTTTAACAGTTTTCTTGTATCTACGAACGCCAGAATGCATAAAATTGACCTAAACGTCTCCTTTTCCTATTCTGAGTCGATTCTGCATGCTTTAAGTGTGTTTGGTGGCTCAGAACCATCAAAAAACGTTGAAATATAGTTCAAATTCAATAAAAATCGACAAAAATACAGTTTCTAGCTAAAATTTGATGGTTTCGTTGCACTTTCCGAGCCCGTAGGGTATCTGAGTGGCTTAAAAGTACAAGAAAACAATTCAAAAGTGACGTTTCTGAAGAATTTTAACAGTTTTCTTGTATCTACGAACGCCAGAATGCATAAAATTGACCTAAACGTCTCCTTTTCCAATTCTGAGTCGATTCTGCATGCTTTAAATGTGTTTGGTGGCTCAGAACCATCAAAAAACGTTGAAATATAGTTCAAATTCAATAAAAATCGACAAAAATACAGTTTCTAGCTAAAATTTGATGGTTTCGTTGCACTTTCCGAACCCGTAGGGTATCTGAGTGGCTTAAAAGTACAAGAAAACACTTCAAAAGTGACGTTTCTGAAGAATTTTAACAGTTTTCTTGTATCTACGAACGCCAGAATGCATAAAATTGACCTAAACGTCTCCTTTTCCTATTCTGAGTCGATTCTGCATGCTTTAGGTGTGTTTGGTGGCTCAGAACCATCAAAAAACGTTGAAATATAGTTCAAATTCAATAAAAATCGACAAAAATACAGTTTCTAGCTAAAATTTGATGGTTTCGTTGCACTTTCCGAACCCGTAAGGTATCTGAGTGGCTTAAAAGTACAAGAAAACACTTCAAAAGTGACGTTTCTGAAGAATTTTAACAGTTTTCTTGTATCTACGAACGCCAGAATGCATAAAATTGACCTAAACGTCTCCTTTTCCTATTCTGAGTCGATTCTGCATGCTTTAAGTGTGTTTGGTGGCTCAGAACCATCAAAAAACTTTGAAATATAGTTCAAATTCAATAAAAATCGACAAAAATACAGTTTCTAGCTAAAATTTGATGGTTTCGTTGCACTTTCCGAGCCCCTAGGGTATCTGAGTGGCTTAAAAGTACAAGAAAACACTTCAAAAGTGACGTTTCTGAAGAATTTTAACAGTTTTCTTGTATCTACGAACGCCAGAATGCATAAAATTGACCTAAACGTCTCCTTTTCCTATTCTGAGTCGATTCTGCATGCTTTAAGTGTGTTTGGTGGCTCAGAACCATCAAAAAACGTTGAAATATAGTTCAAATTCAATAAAAATCGACAAAAATACAGTTTTTAACTAAAATTTGATGGTTTCTTTGCACTTTCCGAGCCCGTTGGGTATCTGAGTGGCTTAAAAGTACAAGAAAACACTTCAAAAGTGACGTTTCTGACGAATTTTAACAGTTTTCTTGTATCTACGAACGCCAGAATGCATAAAATTGACCTAAACGTCTCCTTTTCCTATTCTGAGTCGATTCTGCATGCTTTAAGTGTGTTTGGTGGCTCAGAACCATCAAAAAACGTTGAAATATTGTTCAAATTCAATAAAAATCGACAAAAATACAGTTTCTAGCTAAAATTTGATGGTTTCGTTGCACTTTCCGAGCCCGTAGGGTATCTGAGTGGCTTAAAAGTACAAGAAAACACTTCAAAAGTGACGTTTCTGAAGAATTTTAACAGTTTTCTTGTATCTACGAACGCCAGAATGCTTAAAATTGACCTAAACGTCTCCTTTTCCTATTCTGAGTCGATTCTGCATGCTTTAAGTGTGTTTGGTGGCTCAGAACCATCAAAAAACGTTGAAATATAGTTCAAATTCAATAAAAATCGACAAAAATACAGTTTCTAGCTAAAATTTGATGGTTTCGTTGCACTTTCCGAGCCCGTTGGGTATCTGAGTGGTTTAAAAGTACAAGAAAACACTTCAAAAGTGACGTTTCTGAAAAATTTTAACAGTTTTCTTGTATCTACGAACGCCAGAATGCATAAAATTGACCTAAACGTCTCCTTTTCCTATTCAGAGTCGATTCTGCATGCTTTAAGTGTGTTTGGTGGCTCAGAACCATCAAAAAACGTTGAAATATAGTTCAAATTCAATAAAAATCGACGAAAATACAGTTTCTAGCTAAAATTTTATGGTTTCGTTGCACTTTCCGAGCCCGTTGGGTATCTGAGTGGCTTAAAAGTACAAGAAAACACTTCAAAAGTGACGTTTCTGAAGAATTTTAACAGTTTTCTTGTATCTACGAACGCCAGAATGCATAAAATTGACCTAAACGTCTCCTTTTCCTATTCTGAGTCGATTCTGCATGCTTTAAGTGTGTTTGGTGGCTCAGAACCATCAAAAAACGTTGAAATATAGTTCAAATTCAATAAAAATCGACAAAAATACAGTTTCTAGCTAAAATTTGATGGTTTCGTTGCACTTTCCGAGTCCGTAGGGTATCTGAGTGGCTTAAAAGTACAAGAAAACACTTCAAAAGTGACGTTTCTGAAGAATTTTAACAGTTTTCTTGTATCTACGAACGCCAGAATGCATAAAATTGACCTAAACGTCTCCTTTTCCTATTCTGAGTCGATTCTACATGCTTTAAGTGTGTTTGGTGGCTCAGAACCATCAAAAAACGTTGAAATATAGTTCAAATTCAATAAAAATCGACAAAAATACAGTTTCTAGCTAAAATTTGATGGTTTCGTTGCACTTTCCGAGCCCCTAGGGTATCTGAGTGGCTTAAAAGTACAAGAAAACACTTCAAAAGTGACGTTTCTGAAGAATTTTAACAGTTTTCTTGTATCTACGAACGCCAGAATGCATAAAATTGACCTAAACGTCTCCTTTTCCTATTCTGAGTCGATTCTGCATGCTTTAAGTGTGTTTGGTGGCTCAGAACCATCAAAAAACGTTGAAATATAGTTCAAATTCAATAAAAATCGACAAAAATACAGTTTTTAGCTAAAATTTGATGGTTTCGTTGCACTTTCCGAGCCCGTAGGGTATCTGAGTGGCTTAAAAGTACAAGAAAACACTTCAAAAGTGACGTTTCTGAAGAATTTTAACAGTTTTCTTGTATCTACGAACCCCAGAATGCATAAAATTGACCTAAACGTCTCCTTTTCCTATTCTGAGTCGATTCTGCATGCTTTAAGTGTGTTTGGTGGCTCAGAACCATCAAAAAACGTTGAAATATAGTTCAAATTCAATAAAAATCGACAAAAATACAGTTTCTAGCTAAAATTTGATGGTTTCGTTGCACTTTCCGAGCCCGTAGGGTATCTGAGTGGCTTAAAAGTACAAGAAAACACTTCAAAAGTGACGTTTCTGAAGAATTTTAACAGTTTTCTTGTATCTACGAACGGCAGAATGCATAAAATTGACCTAAACGTCTCCTTTTCCTATTCTGAGTCGATTCTGCATGCTTTAAGTGTGTTTGGTGGCTCAGAACCATCAAAAAACGTTGAAATATAGTTCAAATTCAATAAAAATCGACAAAAATACAGTTTCTAGCTAAAATTTGATGGTTTCGTTGCACTTTCCGAGCCCGTAGGGTATCTGAGTGGCTTAAAAGTACAAGAAAACACTTCAAAAGTGACGTTTCTGAAGAATTTTAACAGTTTTCTTGTATCTACGAACGCCAGAATGCATAAAATTGACCTAAACGTCTCCTTTTCCTATTCTGAGTCGATTCTGCATGCTTTAAGTGTGTTTGGTGGCTCAGAACCATCAAAAAACGTTGAAATATAGTTCAAATTCAATAAAAATCGACAAAAATACAGTTTCTAGCTAAAATTTGATGGTTTCGTTGCACTTTCCGAGCCCGTAGGGTATCTGAGTGGCTTAAAAGTACAAGAAAACACTTCAAAAGTGACGTTTCTGAAGAATTTTAACAGTTTTCTTGTATCTACGAACGCCAGAATGCATAAAATTGACCTAAACGTCTCCTTTTCCTATTCTGAGTCGATTCTGCATGCTTTAAGTGTGTTTGGTGGCTCAGAACCATCAAAAAACTTTGAAATATAGTTCAAATTCAATAAAAATCGACAAAAATACAGTTTCTAGCTAAAATTTGATGGTTTCGTTGCACTTTCCGAGCCCCTAGGGTATCTGAGTGGCTTAAAAGTACAAGAAAACACTTCAAAAGTGACGTTTCTGAAGAATTTTAACAGTTTTCTTGTATCTACGAACGCCAGAATGCATAAAATTGACCTAAACGTCTCCTTTTCCTATTCTGAGTCGATTCTGCATGCTTTAAGTGTGTTTGGTGGCTCAGAACCATCAAAAAACGTTGAAATATAGTTCAAATTCAATAAAAATCGACAAAAATACAGTTTTTAACTAAAATTTGATGGTTTCGTTGCACTTTCCGAGCCCGTAGGGTATCTGAGTGGCTTAAAAGTACAAGAAAACACTTCAAAAGTGACGTTTCTGACGAATTTTAACAGTTTTCTTGTATCTACGAACGCCAGAATGCATAAAATTGACCTAAACGTCTCCTTTTCCTATTCTGAGTCGATTCTGCATGCTTTAAGTGTGTTTGGTGGCTCAGAACCATCAAAAAACGTTGAAATATTGTTCAAATTCAATAAAAATCGACAAAAATACAGTTTCTAGCTAAAATTTGATGGTTTCGTTGCACTTTCCGAGCCCGTAGGGTATCTGAGTGGCTTAAAAGTACAAGAAAACACTTCAAAAATGACGTTTCTGAAGAATTTTAACAGTTTTCTTGTAATTACGAACGCCAGAATGCATAAAATTGACCTAAACGTCTCCTTTTCCTATTCTGAGTCGATTCTGCATGCTTTAAGTGTGTTTGGTGGCTCAGAACCATCAAAAAACGTTGAAATATAGTTCAAATTCAATAAAAATCGACAAAAATACAGTTTCTAGCTAAAATTTGATGGTTTGGTTGCACTTTTCGAGCCCGTTGGGTATCTGAGTGGCTTAAAAGTACAAGAAAACACTTCAAAAGTGACGTTTCTGAAGAATTTTAACAGTTTTCTTGTATCTACGAACGCCAGAATGCATAAAATTGACCTAAACGTCTCCTTTTCCTATTCTGAGTCGATTCTGCATGCTTTAAGTGTGTTTGGTGGCTCAGAACCATCAAAAAACGTTGAAATATAGTTCAAATTCAATAAAAATCGACAAAAATACAGTTTCTAGCTAAAATTTGATGGTTTCGTTGCACTTTCCGAACCCGTAGGGTATCTGAGTGGCTTAAAAGTACAAGAAAACACTTCAAAAGTGACGTTTCTGAAGAATTTTAACAGTTTTCTTGTATCTACGAACGCCAGAATGCATAAAATTGACCTAAACGTCTCCTTTTCCTATTCTGAGTCGATTCTGCATGCTTTAAGTGTGTTTGGTGGCTCAGAACCATCAAAAAACGTTGAAATATAGTTCAAATTCAATAAAAATCGACAAAAATACAGTTTCTAGCTAAAATTTGATGGTTTCGTTGCAATTTCCGAGCCCGTAGGGTATCTGAGTGGCTTAAAAGTACAAGAAAACACTTCAAAAGTGACGTTTCTGAAGAATTTTAACAGTTTTCTTGTATCTACGAACGCCAGAATGCATAAAATTGACCTAAACGTCTCCTTTTCCTATTCTGAGTCGATTCTGCATGCTTTAAGTGTGTTTGGTGGCTCAGAACCATCAAAAAACTTTGAAATATAGTTCAAATTCAATAAAAATCGACAAAAATACAGTTTCTAGCTAAAATTTGATGGTTTCGTTGCACTTTCCGAGCCCCTAGGGTATCTGAGTGGCTTAAAAGTACAAGAAAACACTTCAAAAGTGACGTTTCTGAAGAATTTTAACAGTTTTCTTGTATCTACGAACGCCAGAATGCATAAAATTGACCTAAACGTCTCCTTTTCCTATTCTGAGTCGATTCTGCATGCTTTAAGTGTGTTTGGTGGCTCAGAACCATCAAAAAACGTTGAAATATAGTTCAAATTCAATAAAAATCGACAAAAATACAGTTTTTAACTAAAATTTGATGGTTTCGTTGCACTTTCCGAGCCCGTAGGGTATCTGAGTGGCTTAAAAGTACAAGAAAACACTTCAAAAGTGACGTTTCTGAAGAATTTTAACAGTTTTCTTGTATCTACGAACGCCAGAATGCATAAAATTGACCTAAACGTCTCCTTTTCCTATTCTGAGTCGATTCTGCATGCTTTAAGTGTGTTTGGTGGCTCAGAACCATCAAAAAACGTTGAAATATAGTTCAAATTCAATAAAAATCGACAAAAATACAGTTTCTAGCTAAAATTTTATGGTTTCGTTGCACTTTCCGAGCCCGTAGGGTATCTGAGTGGCTTAAAAGTACAAGAAAACACTTCAAAAGTGACGTTTCTGAAGAATTTTAACAGTTTTCTTGTATCTACGAACGCCAGAATGCATAAAATTGACCCAAACGTCTCCCTTTCCTATTCTGAGTCGATTCTGCATGCTTTAAGTGTGTTTGGTGGCTCAGAACCATCAAAAACGTTGAAATATAGTTCAAATTCAATAAAAATCGACAAAAATACAGTTTCTAGCTAAAATTTGATGGTTTCGTTGCACTTTCCGAGCCCCTAGGGTATCTGAGTGGCTTAAAAGTACAAGAAAACACTTCAAAAGTGACGCTTCTGAAGAATTTTAACAGTTTTCTTGTATCTACGAACGCCAGAATGCATAAAATTGACCTAAACGTCTCCTTTTCCTATTCTGAGTCGATTCTGCATGCTTTAAGTGTGTTTGGTGGCTCAGAACCATCAAAAAACGTTGAAATATAGTTCAAATTCAATAAAAATCGACAAAAATACAGTTTTTAACTAAAATTTGATGGTTTCGTTGCACTTTCCGAGCCCGTAGGTTATCTGAGTGGCTTAAAAGTACAAGAAAACCCTTCAAAAGTGACGTTTCTGACGAATTTTAACAGTTTTCTTGTATCTACGAACGCCAGAATGCATAAAATTGACCTAAACGTCTCCTTTTCCTATTCTGAGTCGATTCTGCATGCTTTAAGTGTGTTTGGTGGCTCAGAACCATCAAAAAACGTTGAAATATTGTTCAAATTCAATAAAAATCGACAAAAATACAGTTTCTAGCTAAAATTTGATGGTTTCGTTGCACTTTCCGAGCCCGTAGGGTATCTGAGTGGCTTAAAAGTACAAGAAAACACTTCAAAAGTGACGTTTCTGAAGAATTTTAACAGTTTTCTTGTATCTACGAACGCCAGAATGCATAAAATTGACCTAAACGTCTCCTTTTCCTATTCTGAGTCGATTCTGCATGCTTTAAGTGTGTTTGGTGGCTCAGAACCATCAAAAAACGTTGAAATATAGTTCAAATTCAATAAAAATCGACAAAAATACAGTTTCTAGCTAAAATTTTATGGTTTCGTTGCACTTTCCGAGCCCGTAGGGTATCTGAGTGGCTTAAAAGTACAAGAAAACACTTCAAAAGTGACGTTTCTGAAGAATTTTAACAGTTTTCTTGTATCTACGAACGCCAGAATGCATAAAATTGACCTAAACGTCTCCTTTTCCTATTCTGAGTCGATTCTGCATGCTTTAAGTGTGTTTGGTGGCTCAGAACCATCAAAAAACGTTGAAATATAGTTCAAATTCAATAAAAATCGACAAAAATACAGTTTCTAGCTAAAATTTTATGGTTTCGTTGCACTTTCCGAGCCCGTAGGGTATCTGAGTGGCTTAAAAGTACAAGAAAACACTTCAAAAGTGACGTTTCTGAAGAATTTTAACAGTTTTCTTGTATCTACGAACGCCAGAATGCATAAAATTGACCCAAACGTCTCCCTTTCCTATTCTGAGTCGATTCTGCATGCTTTAAGTGTGTTTGGTGGCTCAGAACCATCAAAAAACGTTGAAATATAGTTCAAATTCAATAAAAATCGACAAAAATACAGTTTCTAGCTAAAATTTGATGGTTTCGTTACACTTTCCGAGCCCGTTGGGTATCTGAGTGGCTTAAAAGTACAAGAAAACACTTCAAAAGTGACGTTTCTGAAGAATTTTAACAGTTTTCTTGTATCTACGAACGCCAGAATGCATAAAATTGACCTAAACGTCGCCTTTTCCTATTCTGAGTCGATTCTGCATGCTTTAAGTGTGTTTGGTGGCTCAGAACCATCAAAAAACGTTGAAATATAGTTCAAATTCAATAAAAATCGACAAAAATACAGTTTCTAGCTAAAATTTGATGGTTTCGTTGCACTTTCCGAGCCCGTAGGGTATCTGAGTGGCTTAAAAGTACAAGAAAACACTTCAAAAGTGACGTTTCTGAAGAATTTTAACAGTTTTCTTGTATCTACGAACGCCAGAATGCATAAAATTGACCTAAACGTCTCCTTTTCCAATTCTGAGTCGATTCTGCATGCTTTAAGTGTGTTTGGTGGCTCAGAACCATCAAAAAACGTTGAAATATAGTTCAAATTCAATAAAAATCGACAAAAATACAGTTTCTAGCTAAAATTTGATGGTTTCGTTGCACTTTCCGAACCCGTAGGGTATCTGAGTGGCTTAAAAGTACAAGAAAACACTTCAAAAGTGACGTTTCTGAAGAATTTTAACAGTTTTCTTGTATCTACGAACGCCAGAATGCATAAAATTGACCTAAACGTCTCCTTTTCCTATTCTGAGTCGATTCTGCATGCTTTAAGTGTGTTTGGTGGCTCAGAACCATCAAAAAACGTTGAAATATAGTTCAAATTCAATAAAAATCGACAAAAATACAGTTTCTAGCTAAAATTTGATGGTTTCGTTGCACTTTCCGAGCCCGTAGGGTATCTGAGTGGCTTAAAAGTACAAGAAAACACTTCAAAAGTGACGTTTCTGAAGAATTTTAACAGTTTTCTTGTATCTACGAACGCCAGAATGCATAAAATTGACCTAAACGTCTCCTTTTCCTATTCTGAGTCGATTCTGCATGCTTTAAGTGTGTTTGGTGGCTCAGAACCATCAAAAAACGTTGAAATATAGTTCAAATTCAATAAAAATCGACAAAAATACAGTTTCTAGCTAAAATTTGATGGTTTCGTTGCACTTTCCGAGCCCGTAGGGTATCTGAGTGGCTTAAAAGTACAAGAAAACACTTCAAAAGTGACGTTTCTGAAGAATTTTAACAGTTTTCTTGTATCTACGAACGCCAGAATGCATAAAATTGACCTAAACGTCTCCTTTTCCTATTCTGAGTCGATTCTGCATGCTTTAAGTGTGTTTGGTGGCTCAGAACCATCAAAAAACGTTGAAATATAGTAATAGGAAAAGGAGACGTTTAGGTCAATTTTATGCATTCTGGCGTTCGTAGATACAAGAAAACTGTTAAAATTCTTCAGAAACGTCACTTTTGAAGTGTTTTCTTGTACTTTTAAGCCACTCAGATACCCTACGGGCTCGGAAAGTGCAACGAAACCATCAAATTTTAGCTAGAAACTGTATTTTTGTCGATTTTTATTGAATTTGAACTATATTTCAACGTTTTTTGATGGTTCTGAGCCACCAAACACACTTAAAGCATGCAGAATCGACTCAGAATAGGAAAAGGAGACGTTTAGGTCAATTTTATGCATTCTGGCGTTCGTAGATATAAGAAAACTGTTAAAATTCTTCAGAAACGTCACTTTTGAAGTGTTTTCTTGTAGTTTTAAGCCACTCAGATACCCAACAGGCTCGGAAAGTGCAACGAAACTATCAAATTTTAGCTAGAAACTGTATTTTTGTCGATTTTTATTGAATTTGAACTATATTTCAACGTTTTTTCATGGTTCTGAGCCACCAAACACACTTAAAGCATGCAGAATCGACTCAGAATAGGAAAAGGAGACGTTTAGGTCAATTTTATGCATTCTGGCGTTCGTAGATACAAGAAAACTGTTAAAATTCTTCAGAAACGTCACTTTTGAAGTGTTTTCTTGTACTTTTAAGCCACTCAGATACCCTACGGGCTCGGAAAGTGCAACGAAACCATCAAATTTTAGCTAGAAACTGTATTTTTGTCGATTTTTATTGAATTTGAACTATATTTCAACGTTTTTTGAAGGTTCTGAGCCACCAAACACACTTAAAGCATGCAGAATCGACTCAGAATAGGAAAAGGAGACGTTTAGGTCAATTTTATGCATTCTGGCGTTCGTAGATACAAGAAAACTGTTAAAATTCTTCAGAAACGTCACTTTTGAAGTGTTTTCTTGTACTTTTAAGCCACTCAGATACCCTACGGGCTCGGAAAGTGCAACGAAACCATCAAATTTTGGCAAGAAACTGTATTTTTGTCGATTTTTATTGAATTTGAACTATATTTCAACGTTTTTTGATGGTTCTGAGCCACCAAACACACTTAAAGCATGCAGAATCGACTCAGAATAGGAAAAGGAGACGTTTAGGTCAATTTTATGCATTCTGGCGTTCGTAGATACAAGAAAACTGTTAAAATTCTTCAGAAACGTCACTTTTGAAGTGTTTTCTTGTACTTTTAAGCCACTCAGATAACCTACGGGCTCGGAAAGTGCAACGAAACCATCAAATTTTAGCTAGAAACTGTATTTTTGTCGATTTTTATTGAATTTGAACTATATTTCAACGTTTTTTGATGGTTTTGAGCCACCAAACACACTTAAAGCATGCAGAATCGACTCAGAATAGGAAAAGGAGACGTTTAGGTCAATTTTATGCGTTCTGGCGTTCGTAGATACAAGAAAACTGTTAAAATTCTTCAGAAACGTCACTTTTGAAGTGTTTTCTTGTACTTTTAAGCCACTCAGATACCCTACGGGCTCGGAAAGTGCAACGAAACCATCAAATTTTAGCTAGAAACTGTATTTTTGTCAATTTTTATTGAATTTGAACTATATTTCAACGTTTTTTGATGGTTCTGAGCCACCAAACACACTTAAAGCATGCAGAATCGACTCAGAATAGGAAAAGGAGACGTTTAGGTCAATTTTATGCATTCTGGCGTTCGTAGATACAAGAAAACTGTTAAAATTCTTCAGAAACGTCACTTTTGAAGTGTTTTCTTGTAGTTTTAAGCCACTCAGATACCCTACAGGCTCGGAAAGTGCAACGAAACCATCAAATTTTAGCTAGAAACTGTATTTTTGTCGATTTTTATTGAATTTGAACTATATTTCAACGTTTTTTGATGGTTCTGAGCCACCAAACACACTTAAAGCATGCAGAATCGACTCAGAATAGGAAAAGGAGACGTTTAGGTCAATTTTATGCATTCTGGCGTTCGTAGATACAAGAAAACTGTTAAAATTCTTCAGAAACGTCACTTTTGAAGTGTTTTCTTGTACTTTTAAGCCACGCAGATACCCTACGGGCTCGGAAAGTGCAACGAAACCATCAAATTTTAGCTAGAAACTGTATTTTTGTCGATTTTTATTGAATTTGAACTATATTTCAACGTTTTTTGAAGGTTCTGAGGCACCAAACACACTTAAAGCATGCAGAATCGACTCAGAATAGGAAAAGGAGACGTTTAGGTCAATTTTATGCATTCTGGCGTTCGTAGATACAAGAAAACTGTTAAAATTCTTCAGAAACGTCACTTTTGAAGTGTTTTCTTGTACTTTTAAGCCACTCAGATACCCTACGGTCTCGGAAAGTGCAACGAAACCATCAAATTTTAGCAAGAAACTGTATTTTTGTCGATTTTTATTGAATTTGAACTATATTTCAACGTTTTTTGATGGTTCTGAGCCACCAAACACACTTAAAGCATGCAGAATCGACTCAGAATAGGAAAAGGAGACGTTTAGGTCAATTTTATGCATTCTGGCGTTCGTAGATACAAGAAAACTGTTAAAATTCTTCAGAAACGTCACTTTTGAAGTGTTTTCTTGTACTTTTAAGCCACTCAGATAACCTACGGGCTCGGAAAGTGCAACGAAACCATCAAATTTTAGCAAGAAACTGTATTTTTGTCGATTTTTATTGAATTTGAACTATATTTCAACGTTTTTTGATGGTTCTGAGCCACCAAACACACTTAAAGCATGCAGAATCGACTCAGAATAGGAAAAGGAGACGTTTAGGTCAATTTTATGCATTCTGGCGTTCGTAGATACAAGAAAACTGTTAAAATTCTTCAGAAACGTCACTTTTGAAGTGTTTTCTTGTACTTTTAAGCCACTCAGATAACCTACGGGCTCGGAAAGTGCAACGAAACCATCAAATTTTAGCTAGAAACTGTATTTTTGTCGATTTTTATTGAATTTGAACTATATTTCAACGTTTTTTGAAGGTTCTGAGCCACCAAACACACTTAAAGCATGCAGAATCGACTCAGAATAGGAAAAGGAGACGTTTAGGTCAATTTTATGCGTTCTGGCGTTCGTAGATACAAGAAAACTGTTACAAGTCTTCAGAAACGTCACTTTTGAAGTGTTTTCTTGTACTTTTAAGCCACTCAGATACCCTACGGGCTCGGAAAGTGCAACGAAACCATCAAATTTTAGCTAGAGACTGTATTTTTGTCGATTTTTATTGAATTTGAACTATATTTCAACGTTTTTTGAAGGTTCTGAGCCACCAAACACACTTAAAGCATGCAGAATCGACTCAGAATAGGAAAAGGAGACGTTTAGGTCAATTTTATGCATTCTGGCGTTCGTAGATTTTTATTATTATTATTATTATTGAAGCGAACACCAACAGGCGCTAACCCAATTAGGGTGTCCGAATAAAGGCAGGGAATAATTGTTAAATATTAATGAAAAATTACGAGACGAAAAAGAACAAAAATACCAAAATAATTAAATTACGAAGAGACATTAAATTTTGCGTTAATTAAGTTTTAAAATGTTTTAATAATTTACTTTTAATTGCTCTCTTCTTGTCAAAATATATATCAATATCTGGTAGGCTTTTTAAAATTGTGTTGTATGTCTGTTGCATTCACCTTATTGGTGAATTTTCTAATGAGCAAGTTCTTGCTTTCTCAACATAAAATAAGTCTTTGTTCCTCGATCGAATTAGTTGTGCTCTATATGTAATTTGTGTCAATAGTTGTGGATTATTGACAGCACCATTTAACAATGTATTTAAAAATAAGATTCCAGCTATTTTCCTCCTTGTTTCGAGCGACATTATTTCAAATCTATTCAATAAGCTTTCTTGTGGAAAACCACGCTGTGGGTACACACCATCTAAACGAAATGCCAGGCCCTTTAAGAAACGTCTTTGAACTTTCTCTATAGTGTTTATACTTGTTTTTGTTGCAGGGTTCCAGACAATCGATGCATATTCAAGTTTGGCTCGTACCAGTGTTTTGTACAAACATATATTTGTCTCGGTTTTAGAGAACTCTTTAGACGATCTCATAATAAATCCTAATACTTTAGAAGCTCTATTTGTAACCGTGATGACATGTTGCTTGAAATTTAAATGTTTGTCAAATGTGACACCTAGGTCTTGAATAAATTCTGGTCTGTTTATACTATATAAATTTATCAAATAATCGAAATTTAGAATATTTTTTTTTCGTGAATAAGTCATGACCTTACACTTAGTAAAATTTATTTGTAAATTATTATCTATAAACCACTGATATGTTTGATTCAAATTCTCCTGTAATTTTCGACAATCCTGAATACTGTTTATTTGTCTTAATAATTTGATGTCATCTGCATACAGCAGGAACTCGGTGTCTATCACTCTTTGAATATCGTTTATAAATATATTGAAAAGCAGTGGCCCCAGTACAGAGCCCTGAGGTACACCAGACTTTTGACTATAAGGATCAGATTTATGACCACGACACTGGACATATTGAAACCTGTTTGATAAGTAAGAAGAGAAGATTTGGACCAAAGACTGAGACAAGCCGAATGAGGATAATTTCTTTAGAAGTATTCTATGATCTAGTGTGTCGAATGCTTTCGATAAATCTATGTATATAACATCTATTTGGCCAGTTTTATCCATAACTCTAGATATAGCTTGAGTGGTGTTGATAAGATTTGTCAAAGTTGATCTTCCCTGAACGAAACCATGTTGATTATCAGAAAGTAATACGCTCACAGGCCGACTTATTCTTGCATGTAGAACTGACTCAAACACTTTTGAAAAATTCGATATTAAAGCTATCGGTCGATAGTTGGAAATTTCTGATTTGTTTCCGTGTTTCAATATTGGAGTAATCTTTGAAGTTTTCCACAGTTGTGGGAAATAACCGGTCTGAATAATAAGATTAAAAATTGTGCACAGCGGTTGTGCCAGAACTGTGGCACAATCCTTGACAAAAAATGATGGAATTTCGTCAGGTCCTGCAGTAAACTTCGAAGTCAGGCAACCGATTGCAAGTTGTACTTCTTCTACATTAAACTCGTGTACGTTAATCAAGTTGTAATTGTAATTACTCGGTTCTGGAAAGACATCACTTCTAGTTTGACGACTTGAGAAGACCGATTCAAAATAAGTGGCAAAGCTGTTTACAATATCTTGTGGAGAATTAAGTTCAAGATTTCCATTGGTCATCACTTGGGGAAGAGAAACATTCTTGTTCTTATTGTTTATGTAGGTCCAAAATGTATTCGGATTCGACTTAAAATCATTTTCTACTTTTAGCAGGTAATTTTTATACGCGCGCTTAATAGCCGATTTAGCTTCAGATCGTATCAACTTAAAAGTAGTAAGGTCTGCTTGTGATTTAGAATTTTTAAATTTGATCCAGGATTTTTGTTTCTTTTTTATGAGTATGATCACAGAATTGTCAAACCAAAGTGGATATTTGTTGCAAACAAACGATGGCTTTTTGGGAATAAACATGTCAAATAATTTATAAATAACTGAGTAAAAGTATTCCAGAGCATTGTCTACGCAATCAAATTTATACAAAGAAGTCCAATCTACTTTTGATATTTCCTCATACAGTAGTAAATAATTAGCCTTCCTAAAATTATAACTAAAGATACAAGAAAACTGTTAAAATTCTTCAGAAACGTCACTTTTGAAGTGTTTTCTTGTACTTTTAAGCCACTCAGATACCTTACGGGCTCGGAAAGTGCAACGAAACCATCAAATTTTAGCTAGAAACTGTATTTTTGTCGATTTTTATTGAATTTGAACTATATTTCAACGTTTTTTGATGGTTCTGAGCCACCAAACACACTTAAAGCATGCAGAATCGACTCAGAATAGGAAAAGGAGACGTTTAGGTCAATTTTATGCATTCTGGCGTTCGTAGATACAAGAAAACTGTTAAAATTCTTCAGAAACGTCACTTTTGAAGTGTTTTCTTGTACTTTTAAGCCACTCAGATACCCTACGGGCTCGGAAAGTGCAACGAAACCATCAAATTTTAGCTAGAAACTGTATTTTTGTCGATTTTTATTGAATTTGAACTATATTTCAACGTTTTTTGATGGTTCTGAGCCACCAAACACACTTAAAGCATGCAGAATCGACTCAGAATAGGAAAAGGAGACGTTTAGGTCAATTTTATGCATTCTGGCGTTCGTAGATACAAGAAAACTGTTAAAATTCTTCAGAAACGTCACTTTTGAAGTGTTTTCTTGTACTTTTAAGCCACTCAGATACCCAACGGGCTCGGAAAGTGCAACGAAACCATCAAATTTTAGCTAGAAACTGTATTTTTGTCGATTTTTATTGAATTTGAACTATATTTCAACGTTTTTTGATGGTTCTGAGCCACCAAACACTCTTAAAGCATGCAGAATCGACTCAGAATAGGAAAAGGAGACGTTTAGGTCAATTTTATGCATTCTGGCGTTCGTAGATACAAGAAAACTGTTAAAATTCTTCAGAAACGTCACTTTTGAAGTGTTTTCTTGTACTTTTAAGCCACTCAGATACCCTACGGGCTCGGAAAGTGCAACGAAACCATCAAATTTTAGCTAGAAACTGTATTTTTGTCGATTTTTATTGAATTTGAACTATATTTCAACGTTTTTTGATGGTTCTGAGCCACCAAACACACTTAAAGCATGCAGAATCGACTCAGAATAGGAAAAGGAGACGTTTAGGTCAATTTTATGCATTCTGGCGTTCGTAGATACAAGAAGACTGTTAAAATTCTTCAGAAACGTCACTTTTGAAGTGTTTTCTTGTAGTTTTAAGCCACTCAGATACCCTACAGGCTCGGAAAGTGCAACGAAACCATCAAATTTTAGCTAGAAACTGTATTTTTGTCGATTTTTATTGAATTTGAACTATATTTCAACGTTTTTTCATGGTTCTGAGCCACCAAACACACTTAAAGCATGCAGAATCGACTCAGAATAGGAAAAGGAGACCTTTAGGTCAATTTTATGCATTCTGGCGTTCGTAGATACAAGAAAACTGTTACAAGTCTTCAGAAACGTCACTTTTGAAGTGTTTTCTTGTACTTTTAAGCCACTCAGATACCCTACGGGCTCGGAAAGTGCAACGAAACCATCAAATTTTAGCTAGAGACTGTATTTTTGTCGATTTTTATTGAATTTGAACTATATTTCAACGTTTTTTGAAGGTTCTGAGCCACCAAACACACTTAAAGCATGCAGAATCGACTCAGAATAGGAAAAGGAGACGTTTAGGTCAATTTTATGCATTCTGGCGTTCGTAGATTTTTATTATTATTATTATTATTGAAGCGAACACCAACAGGCGCTAACCCAATTAGGGTGTCCGAATAAAGGCAGGGAATAATTGTTAAATATTAATGAAAAATTACGAGACGAAAAAGAACAAAAATACCAAAATAATTAAATTACGAAGAGACATTAAATTTTGCGTTAATTAAGTTTTAAAATGTTTTAATAATTTACTTTTAATTGCTCTCTTCTTGTCAAAATATATATCAATATCTGGTAGGCTTTTTAAAATTGTGTTGTATATCTGTTGCATTCACCTTATTGGTGAATTTTCTAATGAGCAAGTTCTTGCTTTCTCAACATAAAATAAGTCTTTGTTCCTCGATCGAATTAGTTGTGCTCTATATGTAATTTGTGTCAATAGTTGTGGATTATTGACAGCACCATTTAACAATGTATTTAAAAATAAGATTCCAGCTATTTTCCTCCTTGTTTCGAGCGACATTATTTCAAATCTATTCAATAAGCTTTCTTGTGGAAAACCACGCTGTGGGTACACACCATCTAAACGAAATGCCAGGCCCTTTAAGAAACGTCTTTGAACTTTCTCTATAGTGTTTATACTTGTTTTTGTTGCAGGGTTCCAGACAATCGATGCATATTCAAGTTTGGCTCGTACCAGTGTTTTGTACAAACATATATTTGTCTCGGTTTTAGAGAACTCTTTAGACGATCTCATAATAAATCCTAATACTTTAGAAGCTCTATTTGTAACCGTGATGACATGTTGCTTGAAATTTAAATGTTTGTCAAATGTGACACCTAGGTCTTGAATAAATTCTGGTCTGTTTATACTATATAAATTTATCAAATAATCGAAATTTAGAATATTTTTTTTTCGTGAATAAGTCATGACCTTACACTTAGTAAAATTTATTTGTAAATTATTATCTATAAACCACTGATATGTTTGATTCAAATTCTCCTGTAATTTTCGACAATCCTGAATACTGTTTATTTGTCTTAATAATTTGATGTCATCTGCATACAGCAGGAACTCGGTGTCTATCACTCTTTGAATATCGTTTATAAATATATTGAAAAGCAGTGGCCCCAGTACAGAGCCCTGAGGTACACCAGACTTTTGACTATAAGGATCAGATTTATGACCACGACACTGGACATATTGAAACCTGTTTGATAAGTAAGAAGAGAAGATTTGGACCAAAGACTGAGACAAGCCGAATGAGGATAATTTCTTTAGAAGTATTCTATGATCTAGTGTGTCGAATGCTTTCGATAAATCTATGTATATAACATCTATTTGGCCAGTTTTATCCATAACTCTAGATATAGCTTGAGTGGTGTTGATAAGATTTGTCAAAGTTGATCTTCCCTGAACGAAACCATGTTGATTATCAGAAAGTAATACGCTCACAGGCCGACTTATTCTTGCATGTAGAACTGACTCAAACACTTTTGAAAAATTCGATATTAAAGCTATCGGTCGATAGTTGGAAATTTCTGATTTGTTTCCGTGTTTCAATATTGGAGTAATCTTTGAAGTTTTCCACAGTAGTGGGAAATAACCGGTCTGAATAATAAGATTAAAAATTGTGCACAGCGGTTGTGCCAGAACTGTGGCACAATCCTTGACAAAAAATGATGGAATTTCGTCAGGTCCTGCAGTAAACTTCGAAGTCAGGGAACCGATTGCAAGTTGTACTTCTTCTACATTAAACTCGTGTACGTTAATCAAGTTGTAATTGTAATTACTCGATTCTGGAAAGACATCACTTCTAGTTTGACGACTTGAGAAGACCGATTCAAAATAAGTGGCAAAGGTGTTTACAATATCTTGTGGAGAATTAAGTTCAAGATTTCCATTGGTCATCACTTGGGGAAGAGAAACATTCTTGTTCTTATTGTTTATGTAGGTCCAAAATGTATTCGGATTCGACTTAAAATCATTTTCTACTTTTAGCAGGTAATTTTTATACGCGCGCTTAATAGCCGATTTAGCTTCAGATCGTATCAACTTAAAAGTAGTAAGGTCTGCTTGTGATTTAGAATTTTTAAATTTGATCCAGGATTTTTGTTTCTTTTTTATGAGTATGATCACAGAATTGTCAAACCAAAGTGGATATTTGTTGCAAACAAACGATGGCTTTTTGGGAATAAACATGTCAAATAATTTATAAATAACTGAGTAAAAGTATTCCAGAGCATTGTCTACGCAATCAAATTTATACAAAGAAGTCCAATCTACTTTTGATATTTCCTCATACAGTAGTAAATAATTAGCCTTCCTAAAATTATAACTAAAGATACAAGAAAACTGTTAAAATTCTTCAGAAACGTCACTTTTGAAGTGTTTTCTTGTACTTTTAAGCCACTCAGATACCTTACGGGCTCGGAAAGTGCAACGAAACCATCAAATTTTAGCTAGAAACTGTATTTTTGTCGATTTTTATTGAATTTGAACTATATTTCAACGTTTTTTGATGGTTCTGAGCCACCAAACACACTTAAAGCATGCAGAATCGACTCAGAATAGGAAAAGGAGACGTTTAGGTCAATTTTATGCATTCTGGCGTTCGTAGATACAAGAAAACTGTTAAAATTCTTCAGAAACGTCACTTTTGAAGTGTTTTCTTGTACTTTTAAGCCACTCAGATACCCTACGGGCTCGGAAAGTGCAACGAAACCATCAAATTTTAGCTAGAAACTGTATTTTTGTCGATTTTTATTGAATTTGAACTATATTTCAACGTTTTTTGATGGTTTTGAGCCACCAAACACACTTAAAGCATGCAGAATCGACTCAGAATAGGAAAAGGAGACGTTTAGGTCAATTTTATGCGTTCTGGCGTTCGTAGATACAAGAAAACTGTTAAAATTCTTCAGAAACGTCACTTTTGAAGTGTTTCCTTGTACTTTTAAGCCACTCAGATACCCAACGGGCTCGGAAAGTGCAACGAAACCATCAAATTTTAGCTAGAAACTGTATTTTTGTCGATTTTTATTGAATTTGAACTATATTTCAACGTTTTTTGATGGTTCTGAGCCACCAAACACACTTAAAGCATGCAGAATCGACTCAGAATAGGAAAAGGAGACGTTTAGGTCAATTTTATGCATTCTGGCGTTCGTAGATACAAGAAAACTGTTAAAATTCTTCAGAAACGTCACTTTTGAAGTGTTTTCTTGTACTTTTAAGCCACTCAGATACCCTACGGGCTCGGAAAGTGCAACGAAACCATCAAATTTTAGCTAGAAACTGTATTTTTGTCGATTTTTATTGAATTTGAACTATATTTCAACGTTTTTTGATGGTTCTGAGCCACCAAACACTCTTAAAGCATGCAGAATCGACTCAGAATAGGAAAAGGAGGCGTTTAGGTCAATTTTATGCATTCTGGCGTTCGTAGATACAAGAAAACTGTTAAAATTCTTCAGAAACGTCACTTTTGAAGTGTTTTCTTGTACTTTTAAGCCACTCAGATACCCTACGGGCTCGGAAAGTGCAACGAAACCATCAAATTTTAGCTAGAAACTGTATTTTTGTCGATTTTTATTGAATTTGAACTATATTTCAACGTTTTTTGATGGTTCTGAGCCACCAAACACACTTAAAGCATGCAGAATCGACTCAGAATAGGAAAAGGAGACGTTTAGGTCAATTTTATGCATTCTGGCGTTCGTAGATACAAGAAAACTGTTAAAATTCTTCAGAAACGTCACTTTTGAAGTGTTTTCTTGTACTTTTAAGCCACTCAGATACCCTACGGGCTCGGAAAGTGCAACGAAACCATCAAATTTTAGCTAGAAACTGTATTTTTGTCGATTTTTATTGAATTTGAACTATATTTCAACGTTTTTTGATGGTTCTGAGCCACCAAACACACTTAAAGCATGCAGAATCGACTCAGAATAGGAAAAGGAGACGTTTAGGTCAATTTTATGCATTATGGCGTTCGTAGATACAAGAAAACTGTTAAAATTCTTCAGAAACGTCACTTTTGAAGTGTTTTCTTGTAATTTTAAGCCACTCAGATACCCTACGGGCTCGGAAAGTGCAACGAAACCATCAAATTTTAGCTAGAAACTGTATTTTTGTCAATTTTTATTGAATTTGAACTATATTTCAACGTTTTTTGATGGTTCTGAGCCACCAAACACACTTAAAGCATGCAGAATCGACTCAGAATAGGAAAAGGAGACGTTTAGGTCAATTTTATGCATTCTGGCGTTCGTAGATACAAGAAAACTGTTAAAATTCTTCAGAAACGTCACTTTTGAAGTGTTTTCTTGTACTTTTAAGCCACTCAGATACCCTACGGGCTCGGAAAGTGCAACGAAACCATCAAATTTTAGCTAGAAACTGTATTTTTGTCGATTTTTATTGAATTTGAACTATATTTCAACGTTTTTTGATGGTTCTGAGCCACCAAACACATTTAAAGCATGCAGAATCGACTCAGAATAGGAAAAGGAGACGTTTAGGTCAATTTTATGCATTCTGGCGTTCGTAGATACAAGAAAACTGTTAAAATTATTCAGAAACGTCACTTTTGAAGTGTTTTCTTGTACTTTTAAGCCACTCAGATACCCTACGGGCTCGGAAAGTGCAACGAAACCATCAAATTTTGGCTAGAAACTGTATTTTTGTCGATTTTTATTGAATTTGAACTATATTTCAACGTTTTTTGATGGTTCTGAGCCACCAAACACACTTAAAGCATGCAGAATCGACTCAGAATAGGAAAAGGAGACGTTTAGGTCAATTTTATGCATTCTGGCGTTCGTAGATACAAGAAAACTGTTAAAATTCTTCAGAAACGTCACTTTTGAAGTGTTTTCTTGTACTTTTAAGCCACTCAGATACCCTACGGGCTCGGAAAGTGCAACGAAACCATCAAATTTTAGCTAGAAACTGTATTTTTGTCGATTTTTATTGAATTTGAACTATATTTCAACGTTTTTTGATGGTTCTGAGCCACCAAACACACTTAAAGCATGCAGAATCGACTCAGAATAGGAAAAGGAGACGTTTAGGTCAATTTTATGCATTCTGGCGTTCGTAGATACAAGAAAACTGTTAAAATTCTTCAGAAACGTCACTTTTGAAGTGTTTTCTTGTACTTTTAAGCCACTCAGATACCCTACGGGCTCGGAAAGTGCAACGAAACCATCAAATTTTAGCTAGAAACTGTATTTTTGTCGATTTTTATTGAATTTGAACTATATTTCAACGTTTTTTGATGGTTCTGAGCCACCAAACACACTTAAAGCATGCAGAATCGACTCAGAATAGGAAAAGGAGACGTTTAGGTCAATTTTATGCATTCTGGCGTTCGTAGATACAAGAAAACTGTTAAAATTCTTCAGAAACGTCACTTTTGAAGTGTTTTCTTGTACTTTTAAGCCACTCAGATACCCTACGGGCTCGGAAAGTGCAACGAAACCATCAAATTTTAGCTAGAAACTGTATTTTTGTCGATTTTTATTGAATTTGAACTATATTTCAACGTTTTTTGATGGTTCTGTGCCACCAAACACACTTAAAGCATGCAGAATCGACTCAGAATAGGAAAAGGAGACGTTTAGGTCAATTTTATGCATTCTGGCGTTCGTAGATACAAGAAAACTGTTAAAATTCTTCAGAAACGTCACTTTTGAAGTGTTTTCTTGTACTTTTAAGCCACTCAGATACCCTACGGGCTTGGAAAGTGCAACGAAACCATCAAATTTTAGCTAGAAACTGTATTTTTGTCGATTTTTATTGAATTTGAACTATATTTCAATGTTTTTTGATGGTTCTGAGCCACCAAACACACTTAAAGCATGCAGAATCGACTCAGAATAGGAAAAGGAGACGTTTAGGTCAATTTTATGCATTCTGGCGTTCGTAGATACAAGAAAACTGTTAAAATTCTTCAGAAACGTCACTTTTGAAGTGTTTTCTTGTACTTTTAAGCCACTCAGATACCCTACGGGCTCGGAAAGTGCAACGAAACCATCAAATTTTAGCTAGAAACTGTATTTTTGTCGGTTTTTATTGAATTTGAACTATATTTCAACGTTTTTTGATGGTTCTGAGCCACCAAACACACTTAAAGCATGCAGAATCGACTCAGAATAGGAAAAGGAGACGTTTAGGTCAATTTTATGCATTCTGGCGTTCGTAGATACAAGGAAACTGTTAAAATTCTTCAGAAACGTCATTTTTGAAGTGTTTTCTTGTACTTTTAAGCCACTCAGATACCCTACGGGCTCGGAAAGTGCAACGAAACCATCAAATTTTAGCTAGAAGCTGTATTTTTGTCGATTTTTATTGAATTTGAACTATATTTCAACGTTTTTTGATGGTTCTGAGCCACCAAACACACTTAAAGCATGCAGAATCGACTCAGAATAGGAAAAGGAGACGTTTAGGTCAAATTTATGCATTCTGGCGTTCCTAGATACAAGAAAACTGTTAAAATTCTTCAGAAACGTCACTTTTGAAGTGTTTTCTTGTACTTTTAAGCCACTCAGATACCCTACGGGCTCGGAAAGTGCAACGAAACCATCAAATTTTAGCTAGAAACTGTATTTTTGTCGATTTTTATTGAATTTGAACTATATTTCAAAGTTTTTTGATGGTTCTGAGCCACCAAACACACTTAAAGCATGCAGAATCGACTCAGAATAGGAAAAGGAGACGTTTAGGTCAAATTTATGCATTCTGGCGTTCCTAGATACAAGAAAACTGTTAAAATTCTTCAGAAACGTCACTTTTGAAGTGTTTTCTTGTACTTTTAAGCCACTCAGATACCCTACGGGCTCGGAAAGTGCAACGAAACCATCAAATTTTAGCTAGAAACTGTATTTTTGTCGATTTTTATTGAATTTGAACTATATTTCAACGTTTTTTGATGGTTCTGAGCCACCAAACACACTTAAAGCATGCAGAATCGACTCAGAATAGGAAAAGGAGACGTTTAGGTCAATTTTATGCATTCTGGCGTTCGTAGATACAAGAAAACTGTTAAAATTCTTCAGAAACGTCACTTTTGAAGTGTTTTCTTGTACTTTTAAGCCACTCAGATACCCTACGGGCTTGGAAAGTGCAACGAAACCATCAAATTTTAGCTAGAAACTGTATTTTTGTCGATTTTTATTGAATTTGAACTAAATTTCAATGTTTTTTGATGGTTCTGAGCCACCAAACACACTTAAAGCATGCAGAATCGACTCAGAATAGGAAAAGGAGACGTTTAGGTCAATTTTATGCATTCTGGCGTTCGTAGATACAAGAAAACTGTTAAAATTCTTCAGAAACGTCACTTTTGAAGTGTTTTCTTGTACTTTTAAGCCACTCAGATACCCTACGGGCTCGGAAAGTGCAACGAAACCATCAAATTTTAGCTAGAAACTGTATTTTTTGTCGGTTTTTATTGAATTTGAACTATATTTCAACGTTTTTTGATGGTTCTGAGCCACCAAACACACTTAAAGCATGCAGAATCGACTCAGAATAGGAAAAGGAGACGTTTAGGTCAATTTTATGCATTCTGGCGTTCGTAGATACAAGAAAACTGTTAAAATTCTTCAGAAACGTCACTTTTGAAGTGTTTTCTTGTACTTTTAAGCCACTCAGATACCCTACGGGCTCGGAAAGTGCAACGAAACCATCAAATTTTAGCTAGAAGCTGTATTTTTGTCGATTTTTATTGAATTTGAACTATATTTCAACGTTTTTTGATGGTTCTGAGCCACCAAACACACTTAAAGCATGCAGAATCGACTCAGAATAGGAAAAGGAGACGTTTGGGTCAAATTTATGCATTCTGGCGTTCCTAGATACAAGAAAACTGTTAAAATTCTTCAGAAACGTCACTTTTGAAGTGTTTTCTTGTACTTTTAAGCCCCTCAGATACCCTACGGGCTCGGAAAGTGCAACGAAACCATCAAATTTTAGCTAGAAACTGTATTTTTGTCGATTTTTATTGAATTTGAACTATATTTCAAAGTTTTTTGATGGTTCTGAGCCACCAAACACACTTAAAGCATGCAGAATCGACTCAGAATAGGAAAAGGAGACGTTTAGGTCAAATTTATGCATTCTGGCGTTCCTAGATACAAGAAAACTGTTAAAATTCTTCAGAAACGTCACTTTTGAAGTGTTTTCTTGTACTTTTAAGCCACTCAGATACCCTACGGGCTCGGAAAGTGCAACGAAACCATCAAATTTTAGCTAGAAACTGTATTTTTGTCGATTTTTATTGAATTGGAACTATATTTCAACGTTTTTTGATGGTTCTGAGCCACCAAACACACTTAAAGCATGCAGAATCGACTCAGAATAGGAAAAGGAGACGTTTAGGTCAATTTTATGCATTCTGGCGTTCGTAGATACAAGAAAACTGTTAAAATTCTTCAGAAACGTCACTTTTGAAGTGTTTTCTTGTACTTTTAAGCCACTCAGATACCCTACGGGCTCGGAAAGTGCAACGAAACCATCAAATTTTAGCTAGAAACTGTATTTTTGTCGATTTTTATTGAATTTGAACTATATTTCAACGTTTTTTGATGGTTCTGAGCCACCAAACACACTCAAAGCATGCAGAATCGACTCAGAATAGGAAAAGGAGACGTTTAGGTCAATTTTATGCATTCTGGCGTTCGTAGATACAAGAAAACTGTTAAAATTCTTCAGAAACCTCAATTTTGAAGTGTTTTCTTGTACTTTTAAGCCACTCAGATACCCAACGGGCTCGGAAAGTGCAACGAAACCATCAAATTTTAGCTAGAAACTGTATTTTTGTCGATTTTTATTGAATTTGAACTATATTTCAACGTTTTTTGATGGTTCTGAGCCACCAAACACACTTAAAGCATGCAGAATCGACTCAGAATAGGAAAAGGAGACGTTTAGGTCAATTTTATGCATTCTGGCGTTCGTAGATACAAGAAAACTGTTAAAATTCTTCAGAAACGTCACTTTTGAAGTGTTTTCTTGTACTTTTAAGCCACTCAGATACCCAACGGGCTCGGAAAGTGCAACGAAACCATCAAATTTTAGCTAGAAACTGTATTTTTGTCGATTTTTATTGAATTTGAACTATATTTCAACGTTTTTTGATGGTTCTGAGCCACCAAACGCACTTAAAGCATGCAGAATCGACTCAGAATAGGAAAAGGAGACGTTTAGGTCAATTTTATGCATTCTGGCGTTCGTAGATACAAGAAAACTGTTAAAATTCTTCAGAAACGTCACTTTTGAAGTGTTTTCTTGTACTTTTAAGCCACTCAGATACCCTACGGGCTCGGAAAGTGCAACGAAACCATCAAATTTTAGCTAGAAACTGTATTTTTGTCGATTTTTATTGAATTTGAACTATATTTCAACGTTTTTTGATTGTTCTGAGCCACCAAACACACTTAAAGCATGCAGAATCGACTCAGAATAGGAAAAGGAGACGTTTAGGTCAATTTTATGCATTCTGGCGTTCGTAGATACAAGAAAACTGTTAAAATTCTTCAGAAACGTCACTTTTGAAGTGTTTTCTTGTACTTTTAAGCCACTCAGATGCCCTACGGGCTCGGAAAGTGCAACGAAACCATCAAATTTTAGCTAGAAACTGTATTTTTGTCGATTTTTATTGAATTTGAACTATATTTCAACGTTTTTTGATGGTTCTGAGCCACCAAACAC
The DNA here is from genome assembly GCF_036711695.1 of Zophobas morio. Classification (NCBI taxonomy): domain Eukaryota; kingdom Metazoa; phylum Arthropoda; class Insecta; order Coleoptera; family Tenebrionidae; genus Zophobas; species Zophobas morio. Next base: position 29,325 of record NW_026972369.1, on the reverse strand, counting down.
ACTTAAAGCATGCAGAATCGACTCAGAATAGGAAAAGGAGACGTTTAGGTCAATTTTATGCATTCTGGCGTTCGTAGATACAAGAAAACTGTTAAAATTCTTCAGAAACGTCACTTTTGAAGTGTTTTCTTGTACTTTTAAGCCACTCAGATACCCAACGGGCTCGGAAAGTGCAACGAAACCATCAAATTTTAGCTAGAAACTGTATTTTTGTCGATTTTTATTGAATTTGAACTATATTTCAACGTTTTTTGATGGTTCTGAGCCACCAAACACACTTAAAGCATGCAGAATCGACTCAGAATAGGAAAAGGAGACGTTTAGGTCAATTTTATGCATTCTGGCGTTCGTAGATACAAGAAAACTGTTAAAATTCTTCAGAAACGTCACTTTCGAAGTGTTTTCTTGTACTTTTAAGCCACTCAGATACCCTACGGGCTCGGAAAGTGCAACGAAACCATCAAATTTTAGCTAGAAACTGTATTTTTGTCGATTTTTATTGAATTTGAACTATATTTCAACGTTTTTTGATGGTTCTGAGCCACCAAACACACTTAAAGCATGCAGAATCGACTCAGAATAGGAAAAGGAGACGTTTAGGTCAATTTTATGCATTCTGGCGTTCGTAGATACAAGAAAACTGTTAAAATTCTTCAGAAACGTCACTTTTGAAGTGTTTTCTTGTACTTTTAGGCCACTCAGATACCCTACGGGCTCGGAAAGTGCAACGAAACCATCAAATTTTAGCTAGAAACTGTATTTTTGTCGATTTTTATTGAATTTGAACTATATTTCAACGTTTTTTGATGGTTCTGAGCCACCAAACACACTTAAAGCATGCAGAATCGACTCAGAATAGGAAAAGGAGACGTTTAGGTCAATTTTATGCATTCTGGCGTTCGTAGATACAAGAAAACTGTTAAAATTCTTCAGAAACGTCACTTTTGAAGTGTTTTCTTGTACTTTTAAGCCACTCAGATACCCTACGGGCTCGGAAAGTGCAACGAAACCATCAAATTTTAGCTAGAAACTGTATTTTTGTCGATTTTTATTGAATTTGAACTATATTTCAACGTTTTTTGATTGTTCTGAGCCACCAAACACACTTAAAGCATGCAGAATCGACTCAGAATAGGAAAAGGAGACGTTTAGGTCAATTTTATGCATTCTGGCGTTCGTAGATACAAGAAAACTGTTAAAATTCTTCAGAAACGTCACTTTTGAAGTGTTTTCTTGTACTTTTAAGCCACTCAGATACCCTACGGGCTCGGAAAGTGCAACGAAACCATCAAATTTTAGCTAGAAACTGTATTTTTGTCGATTTTTATTGAATTTGAACTATATTTCAACGTTTTTTGATGGTTCTGAGCCACCAAACACACTTAAAGCATGCAGAATCGACTCAGAATAGGAAAAGGAGACGTTTAGGTCAATTTTATGCATTCTGGCGTTCGTAGATACAAGAAAACTGTTAAAATTCTTCAGAAACGTCACTTTTGAAGTGTTTTCTTGTACTTTTAAGCCACTCAGATACCCTACGGGCTCGGAAAGTGCAACGAAACCATCAAATTTTAGCTAGAAACTGTATTTTTGTCGATTTTTATTGAATTTGAACTATATTTCAACGTTTTTTGATGGTTCTGAGCCACCAAACACACTTAAAGCATGCAGAATCGACTCAGAATAGGAAAAGGAGACGTTTAGGTCAATTTTATGCATTCTGGCGTTCGTAGATACAAGAAAACTGTTAAAATTCTTCAGAAACGTCACTTTTGAAGTGTTTTCTTGTACTTTTAAGCCACTCAGATACCCTACGGGCTCGGAAAGTGCAACGAAACCATCAAATTTTAGCTAGAAACTGTATTTTTGTCGATTTTTATTGAATTTGAACTATATTTCAACGTTTTTTGATGGTTCTGAGCCACCAAACACACTTAAAGCATGCAGAATCGACTCAGAATAGGAAAAGGAAACGTTTAGGTCAATTTTATGCATTCTGGCGTTCGTAGATACAAGAAAACTGTTAAAATTCTTCAGAAACGTCACTTTTGAAGTGTTTTCTTGTACTTTTAAGCCACTCAGATACCCAACGGGCTCGGAAAGTGCAACGAAACCATCAAATTTTAGCTAGAAACTGTATTTTTGTCGATTTTTATTGAATTTGAACTATATTTCAACGTTTTTTGATGGTTCTGAGCCACCAAACACACTTAAAGCATGCAGAATCGACTCAGAATAGGAAAAGGAGACGTTTAGGTCAATTTTATGCATTCTGGCGTTCGTAGACACAAGAAAACTGTTAAAATTCTTCAGAAACGTCACTTTTGAAGTGTTTTCTTGTACTTTTAAGCCACTCAGATACCCTACGGGCTCGGAAAGTGCAACGAAACCATCAAATTTTAGCTAGAAACTGTATTTTTGTCTATTTTTATTGAATTTGAACTATATTTCAACGTTTTTTGATGGTTCTGAGCCACCAAACACACTTAAAGCATGCAGAATCGACTCAGAATAGGAAAAGGAGACGTTTAGGTCAATTTTATGCATTCTGGCGTACGTAGATACAAGAAAACTGTTAAAATTCTTCAGAAACGTCACTTTTGAAGTGTTTTCTTGTACTTTTAAGCCACTCAGATACCCTACGGGCTCGGAAAGTGCAACGAAACCATCAAATTTTAGCTAGAAACTGTATTTTTGTCGATTTTTATTGAATTTGAACTATATTTCAACGTTTTTTGATGGTTCTGAGCCACCAAACACACTTAAAGCATGCAGAATCGACTCAGAATAGGAAAAGGAAACGTTTAGGTCAATTTTATGCATTCTGGCGTTCGTAGATACAAGAAAACTGTTAAAATTCTTCAGAAACGTCACTTTTGAAGTGTTTTCTTGTACTTTTAAGCCACTCAGATACCCAACGGGCTCGGAAAGTGCAACGAAACCATCAAATTTTAGCTAGAAACTGTATTTTTGTCGATTTTTATTGAATTTGAACTATATTTCAACGTTTTTTGATGGTTCTGAGCCACCAAACACACTTAAAGCATGCAGAATCGACTCAGAATAGGAAAAGGAGACGTTTAGGTCAATTTTATGCATTCTGGCGTTCGTAGACACAAGAAAACTGTTAAAATTCTTCAGAAACGTCACTTTTGAAGTGTTTTCTTGTACTTTTAAGCCACTCAGATACCCTACGGGCTCGGAAAGTGCAACGAAACCATCAAATTTTAGCTAGAAACTGTATTTTTGTCTATTTTTATTGAATTTGAACTATATTTCAACGTTTTTTGATGGTTCTGAGCCACCAAACACACTTAAAGCATGCAGAATCGACTCAGAATAGGAAAAGGAGACGTTTAGGTCAATTTTATGCATTCTGGCGTTCGTTGATACAAGAAAACTGTTAAAATTCTTCAGAAACGTCACTTTTGAAGTGTTTTCTTGTACTTTTAAGCCACTCAGATACCCTACGGGCTCGGAAAGTGCAACGAAACCATCAAATTTTAGCTAGAAACTGTATTTTTGTCGATTTTTATTGAATTTGAACTATATTTCAACGTTTTTTGATGGTTCTGAGCCACCAAACACACTTAAAGCATGCAGAATCGACTCAGAATAGGAAAAGGAAACGTTTAGGTCAATTTTATGCATTCTGGCGTTCGTAGATACAAGAAAACTGTTAAAATTCTTCAGAAACGTCACTTTTGAAGTGTTTTCTTGTACTTTTAAGCCACTCAGATACCCTACGGGCTCGGAAAGTGCAACGAAACCATCAAATTTTAGCTAGAAACTGTATTTTTGTCGATTTTTATTGAATTTGAACTATATTTCAACGTTTTTTGATGGTTCTGAGCCACCAAACACACTTAAAGCATGCAGAATCGACTCAGAATAGGAAAAGGAGACGTTTAGGTCAATTTTATGCATTCTGGCGTTCGTAGACACAAGAAAACTGTTAAAATTCTTCAGAAACGTCACTTTTGAAGTGTTTTCTTGTACTTTTAAGCCACTCAGATACCCTACGGGCTCGGAAAGTGCAACGAAACCATCAAATTTTAGCTAGAAACTGTATTTTTGTCTATTTTTATTGAATTTGAACTATATTTCAACGTTTTTTGATGGTTCTGAGCCACCAAACACACTTAAAGCATGCAGAATCGACTCAGAATAGGAAAAGGAGACGTTTAGGTCAATTTTATGCATTCTGGCGTTCGTAGATACAAGAAAACTGTTAAAATTCTTCAGAAACGTCACTTTTGAAGTGTTTTCTTGTACTTTTAAGCCACTCAGATACCCTACGGGCTCGGAAAGTGCAACGAAACCATCAAATTTTAGCTAGAAACAGAATTTTTGTCGATTTTTATTGAATTTGAACTATATTTCAACGTTTTTTGATGGTTCTGAGCCACCAAACACACTTAAAGCATGCAGAATCGACTCAGAATAGGAAAAGGAGACGTTTAGGTCAATTTTATGCATTCTGGCGTTCGTAGATACAAGAAAACTGTTAAAATTCTTCAGAAACGTCACTTTTGAAGTGTTTTCTTGTACTTTTAAGCCACTCAGATATCCTACGGGCTCGGAAAGTGCAACGAAACCATCAAATTTTAGCTAGAAACCGTATTTTTGTCGATTTTTATTGAATTTGAATTATATTTCAACGTTTTTTGATGGTTCTGAGCCACCAAACACACTTAAACATGCAGAATCGACTCAGAATAGGAAAAGGAGACGTTTAGGTCAATTTTATGCATTCTGGCGTTCGTAGATACAAGAAAACTGTTAAAATTGTTCAGAAACGTCACTTTTGAAGTGTTTTCTTGTACTTTTAAGCCACTCAGATACCCTACGGGCTCGGAAAGTGCAACGAAACCATCAAATTTTAGCTAGAAACTGTATATTTGTCGATTTTTATTGAATTTGAACTATATTTCAACGTTTTTTGATGGTTCTGAGCCACCAAACACACTTAAAGCATGCAGAATCGACTCAGAATAGGAAAAGGAGACGTTTAGGTCAATTTTATGCATTCTGGCGTTCGTAGATACAAGAAAACTGTTAAAATTCTTCAGAAACGTCACTTTTGAAGTGTTTTCTTGCACTTTTAAGCCAATCAGATACCCTACGGGCTCGGAAAGTGCAACGAAACCATCAAATTTTAGCTAGAAACTGTATTTTTGTCGATTTTTATTGAATTTGAACTATATTTCAACGTTTTTTGATGGTTCTGAGCCACCAAACACACTTAAAGCATGCAGAATCGACTCAGAATAGGAAAAGGAGACGTTTAGGTCAATTTTATGCATTCTGGCGTTCGTAGATACAAGAAAACTGTTAAAATTCTTCAGAAACGTCACTTTTGAAGTGTTTTCTTGTACTTTTAAGCCACTCAGATACCCTACGGGCTCGGAAAGTGCAACGAAACCATCAAATTTTAGCTAGAAACTGTATTTTTGTCGATTTTTATTGAATTTGAACTATATTTCAACGTTTTTTGATGGTTCTGAGCCACCAAACACACTTAAAGCATGCAGAATCGACTCAGAATAGGAAAAGGAGACGTTTAGGTCAATTTTATGCATTCTGGCGTTCGTAGATACAAGAAAACTGTTAAAATTCTTCAGAAACGTCACTTTTGAAGTGTTTTCTTGTACTTTTAAGCCACTCAGATACCCTACGGGCTCGGAAAGTGCAACGAAACCATCAAATTTTAGCTAGAAACTGTATTTTTGTCGATTTTTATTGAATTTGAACTATATTTCAACGTTTTTTGATGGTTCTGAGCCACCAAACACACTTAAAGCATGCAGAATCGACTCAGAATAGGAAAAGGAAACGTTTAGGTCAATTTTATGCATTCTGGCGTTCGTAGATACAAGAAAACTGTTAAAATTCTTCAGAAACGTCACTTTTGAAGTGTTTTCTTGTACTTTTAAGCCACTCAGATACCCAACGGGCTCGGAAAGTGCAACGAAACCATCAAATTTTAGCTAGAAACTGTATTTTTGTCGATTTTTATTGAATTTGAACTATATTTCAACGTTTTTTTATGGTTCTGAGCCACCAAACACACTTAAAGCATGCAGAATCGACTCAGAATAGGAAAAGGAGACGTTTAGGTCAATTTTATGCATTCTGGCGTTCGTAGACACAAGAAAACTGTTAAAATTCTTCAGAAACGTCACTTTTGAAGTGTTTTCTTGTACTTTTAAGCCACTCAGATACCCTACGGGCTCGGAAAGTGCAACGAAACCATCAAATTTTAGCTAGAAACTGTATTTTTGTCTATTTTTATTGAATTTGAACTATATTTCAACGTTTTTTGATGGTTCTGAGCCACCAAACACACTTAAAGCATGCAGAATCGACTCAGAATAGGAAAAGGAGACGTTTAGGTCAATTTTATGCATTCTGGCGTTCGTAGATACAAGAAAACTGTTAAAATTCTTCAGAAACGTCACTTTTGAAGTGTTTTCTTGTACTTTTAAGCCACTCAGATACCCTACGGGCTCGGAAAGTGCAACGAAACCATCAAATTTTAGCTAGAAACTGTATTTTTGTCGATTTTTATTGAATTTGAACTATATTTCAACGTTTTTTGATGGTTCTGAGCCACCAAACACACTTAAAGCATGCAGAATCGACTCAGAATAGGAAAAGGAGACGTTTAGGTCAATTTTATGCATTCTGGCGTTCGTAGATACAAGAAAACTGTTAAAATTCTTCAGAAACGTCACTTTTGAAGTGTTTTCTTGCACTTTTAAGCCAATCAGATACCCTACGGGCTCGGAAAGTGCAACGAAACCATCAAATTTTAGCTAGAAACTGTATTTTTGTCGATTTTTATTGAATTTGAACTATATTTCAACGTTTTTTGATGGTTCTGAGCCACCAAACACACTTAAAGCATGCAGAATCGACTCAGAATAGGAAAAGGAGACGTTTAGGTCAATTTTATGCATTCTGGCGTTCGTAGATACAAGAAAACTGTTAAAATTCTTCAGAAACGTCACTTTTGAAGCGTTTTCTTGTACTTTTAAGCCACTCAGATACCCTACGGGCTCGGAAAGTGCAACGAAACCATCAAATTTTAGCTAGAAACTGTATTTTTGTCGATTTTTATTGAATTTGAACTATATTTCAACGTTTTTTGATGGTTCTGAGCCACCAAACACACTTAAAGCATGCAGAATCGACTCAGAATAGGAAAAGGAGACGTTTAGGTCAATTTTATGCATTCTGGCGTTCGTAGATACAAGAAAACTGTTAAAATTCTTCAGAAACGTCACTTTTGAAGTGTTTTCTTGTACTTTTAAGCCACTCAGATACCCTATGGGCTCGGAAAGTGCAACGAAACCATCAAATTTTAGCTAGAAACTGTATTTTTGTCGATTTTGATTGAATTTGAACTATATTTCAACGTTTTTTGATGGTTCTGAGCCACCAAACACACTTAAAGCATGCAGAATCGACTCAGAATAGGAAAAGGAGACGTTTAGGTCAATTTTATGCATTCTGGCGTTCGTAGATACAAGAAAACTGTTAAAATTCTTCAGAAACGTCACTTTTGAAGTGTTTTCTTGTACTTTTAAGCCACTCAGATCCCCTACGGGCTCGGAAAGTGCAACGAAACCATCAAATTTTAGCTAGAAACTGTATTTTTGTCGATTTTTATTGAATTTGAACTATATTTCAACGTTTTTTGATGGTTCTGAGCCACCAAACACACTTAAAGCATGCAGAATCGACTCAGAATAGGAAAAGGAGACGTTTAGGTCAATTTTATGCATTCTGGCGTTCGTAGATACAAGAAAACTGTTAAAATTCTTCAGAAACGTCACTTTTGAAGTGTTTTCTTGTACTTTTAAGCCACTCAGATACCCTACGGGCTCGGAAAGTGCAACGAAACCATCAAATTTTAGCTAGAAACTGTATTTTTGTCGATTTTTATTGAATTTGAACTATATTTCTACGTTTTTTGATGGTTCTGAGCCACCAAACACACTTAAAGCATGCAGAATCGACTCAGAATAGGAAAAGGAGACGTTTAGGTCAATTTTATGCATTCTGGCGTTCGTAGATACAAGAAAACTGTTAAAATTCTTCAGAAACGTCACTTTTGAAGTGTTTTCTTGTACTTTTAAGCCACTCAGATACCCTACGGGGTCGGAAAGTGCAACGAAACCATCAAATTTTAGCTATAAACTGTATTTTTGTCGATTTTTATTGAATTTGAACTATATTTCAACGTTTTTTGATGGTTCTGAGCCACCAAACACACTTAAAGCATGCAGAATCGACTCAGAATAGGAAAAGGAGACGTTTAGGTCAATTTTATGCATTCTGGCGTTCGTAGATACAAGAAAACTGTTAAAATTCTTCAGAAACGTCACTTTTGAAGTGTTTTCTTGTACTTTTAAGCCACTCAGATACCCTACGGGCTCGGAAAGTGCAACGAAACCATCAAATTTTAGCTAGAAACTGTATTTTTGTCGATTTTTATTGAATTTGAACTATATGTCAACGTTTTTTGATGGTTCTGAGCCACCAAACACACTTAAAGCATGCAGAATCGACTCAGAATAGGAAAAGGAGACGTTTTGGTCAATTTTATGCATTCTGGCGTTCGTAGATACAAGAAAACTGTTAAAATTCTTCAGAAACGTCACTTTTGAAGTGTTTTCGTGTACTTTTAAGCCACTCAGATACCCTACGGGCTCGGAAAGTGCAACGAAACCATCAAATTTTAGCTAGAAACTGTATTTTTGTCGATTTTTATTGAATTTGAACTATATTTCAACGTTTTTTGATGGTTCTGAGCCACCAAACACACTTAATGCATGCAGAATCGACTCAGAATAGGAAAAGGAGACGTTTAGGTCAATTTTATGCATTCTGGCGTTCGTAGATACAAGAAAACTGTTAAAATTCTTCAGAAACGTCACTTTTGAAGTGTTTTCTTGTAATTTTAAGCCACTCAGATACCCTACGGGCTCGGAAAGTGCAACGAAACCATCAAAATTTAGCTAGAAACCGTATTTTTGTCGATTTTTATTGAATTTGAATTATATTTCAACGTTTTTTGATGGTTCTGAGCCACCAAACACACTTAAAGCATGTAGAATCGACTCAGAATTGGAAAAGGAGACGTTTAGGTCAATTTTATGCATTCTGGCGTTCGTAGATACAAGAAAACTGTTAAAATTCTTCAGAAACGTCACTTTTGAAGTGTTTTCTTGTACTTTTAAACCACTCAGGCTTGACGTTTCTGAAGAATTTTAACAGTTTTCTTGTATCTACGAACGCCAGAATGCATAAAATTGACCTAAACGTCTCCTTTTCCTATTCTGAGTCGATTCTGCATGCTTTAAGTGTGTTTGGTGGCTCAGAACCATCAAAAAACGTTGAAATATAGTTCAAATTCAATAAAAATCGACAAAAATACAGTTTCTAGCTAAAATTTGATGGTTTCGTTGCACTTTCCGAGCCCGTAGGGTATCTGAGTGGCTTAAAAGTACAAGAAAACACTTCAAAAGTGACGTTTCTGAAGAATTTTAACAGTATTCTTGTATCTACGAACGCCAGAATGCATAAAATTGACCTAAACGTCTCCTTTTCCTATTCTGAGTCGATTCTGCATGCTTTAAGTGTGTTTGGTGGCTCAGAACCATCAAAAAACGTTGAAATATAGTTCAAATTCAATAAAAATCGACAAAAATACAGTTTCTAGCTAAAATTTGATGGTTTCGTTGCACTTTCCGAGCCCGTAGGGTATCTGAGTGGCTTAAAAGTACAAGAAAACACTTCAAAAGTGACGTTTCTGAAGAATTTTAACAGTTTTCTTGTATCTACGAACGCCAGAATGCATAAAATTGACCTAAACGTCTCCTTTTCCTATTCTGAGTCGATTCTGCATGCTTTAAGTGTGTTTGGTGGCTCAGAACTATCAAAAAACGTTGAAATATAGTTCAAATTCAATAAAAATCGACAAAAATACAGTTTCTAGCTAAAATTTGATGGTTTCGTTGCACTTTCCGAGCCCGTAGGGTATCTGAGTGGCTCAAAAGTACAAGAAAACACTTCAAAAGCGACGTTTCTGAAGAATTTTAACAGTTTTCATGTATCTACGAACGCCAGAATGCATAAAATTGACCTAAACGTCTCCTTTTCCTATTCTGAGTCGATTCTGCATGCTTTAAGTGTGTTTGGTGGCTCAGAACCATCAAAAAACGTTGAAATATAGTTCAAATTCAATAAAAATCGACAAAAATACAGTTTCTAGCTAAAATTTGATGGTTTCGTTGCACTTTCCGAGCCCGTAGGGTATCTGAGTGGCTTAAAAGTACAAGAAAACACTTCAAAAGTGACGTTTCTGAAGAATTTTAACAGTTTTCTTGTATCTACGAACGCCAGAATGCATAAAATTGACCTAAACGTCTCCTTTTCCTATTCTGAGTCGATTCTGCATGCTTTAAGTGTGTTTGGTGGCTCAGAACCATCAAAAAACGTTGAAATATAGTTCAAATTCAATAAAAATCGACAAAAATACAGTTTCTAGCTAAAATTTGATGGTTTCGTTGCACTTTCCGAGCCCGTTGGGTATCTGAGTAGCTTAAAAGTACAAGAAAACACTTCAATAGTGACGTTTCTGAAGAATTTTAACAGTTTTCTTGTATCTACGAACGCCAGAATGCATAAAATTGACCTAAACGTCTGCTTTTCCTATTCTGAGTCGATTCTGCATGCTTTAAGTGTGTTTGGTGGCTCAGAACCATCAAAAAACGTTGAAATATGGTTCAAATTCAATAAAAATCGACAAAAATACAATTTCTAGCTAAAATTTGATGGTTTCGTTGCACTTTCCGAGCCCGTAGGGTATCTGAGTGGCTTAAAAGTACAAGAAAACACTTCAAAAGTGACGTTTCTGAAGAATTTTAACAGTTTTCTTGTATCTACGAACGCCAGAATGCATAAAATTGACCTAAACGTCTCCTTTTCCTATTCTGAGTCGATTCTGCATGCTTTAAGTGTGTTTGGTGGCTCAGAACCATCAAAAAACGTTGAAATATAGTTCAAATTCAATAAAAATCGACAAAAATACAGTTTCTAGCTAAAATTTGATGGTTTCGTTGCACTTTCCGAGCACGTAGGGTATCTGAGTGGCTTAAAAGTACAAGAAAACACTTCAAAAGTGACGTTTCTGAAGAATTTTAACAGTTTTCTTGTATCTACGAACGCCAGAATGCATAAAATTGACCTAAACGTCTCCTTTTCCTATTCTGAGTCGATTCTGCATGCTTTAAGTGTGTTTGGTGGCTCAGAACCATCAAAAAACGTTGAAATATAGTTCAAATTCAATAAAAATCGACAAAAATACAGTTTCTAGCTAAAATTTGATGGTTTCGTTGCACTTTCCGAGCCCGTAGGGTATCTGAGTGGCTTAAAAGTACAAGAAAACACTTCAAAAGTGACGTTTCTGAAGAATTTTAACAGTTTTCTTGTATCTACGAACGCCAGAATGCATAAAATTGACCTAAATGTCTCCTTTTCCTATTCTGAGTCGATTCTGCATGCTTTAAGTGTGTTTGGTGGCTCAGAACCATCAAAAAACGTTGAAATATAGTTCAAATTCAATAAAAATCGACAAAAATACAGTTTCTAGTTAAAATTTGATGGTTTCGTTGCACTTTCCGAGCCCGTAGGGTATCTGAGTGGCTTAAAAGTACAAGAAAACACTTCAAAAGTGACGTTTCTGAAGAATTTTAACAGTTTTCTTGTATCTACGAACGCCAGAATGCATAAAATTAAGCTAAACGTCTCCTTTTCCTATTCTGAGTCGATTCTGCATTCTTTAAGTGTGTTTGGTGGCTCAGAACCATCAAAAAACGTTGAAATATAGTTCAAATTCAATAAAAATCGACAAAAATACAGTTTCTAGCTAAAATTTGATGGTTTCGTTGCACTTTCCGAGCCCGTAGGGTATCTGAGTGGCTTAAAAGTACAAGAAAACACTTCAAAAGTGACGTTTCTGAAGAATTTTAACAGTTTTCTTGTATCTACGAACGCCAGAATGCATAAAATTGACCTAAACGTCTCCTTTTCCTATTCTGAGTCGATTCTGCATGCTTTAAGTGTGTTTGGTGGCTCAGAGCCATCAAAAAACGTTGAAATATAGTTCAAATTCAATAAAAATCGACAAAAATACAGTTTCTAGCTAAAATTTGATGGTTTCGTTGCACTTTCCGAGCCCGTAGGGTATCTGAGTGGCTTAAAAGTACAAGAAAACACTTCAAAAGTGACGTTTCTGAAGAATTTTAACAGTTTTCTTGTATCTACGAACGCCAGAATGAATAAAATTGACCTAAACGTCTCCTTTTCCTATTCTGAGTCGATTCTGCATGCTTTAAGTGTGTTTGGTGGCTCAGAGCCATCAAAAAACGTTGAAATATAGTTCAAATTCAATAAAAATCGACAAAAATACAGTTTCTAGCTAAAATTTGATGGTTTCGTTGCACTTTCCGAGCCCGTAGGGTATCTGAGTGGCTTAAAAGTACAAGAAAACACTTCAAAAGTGACGTTTCTGAAGAATTTTAACAGTTTTCTTGTATCTACGAACGCCAGAATGCATAAAATTGACCTAAACGTCTCCTTTTCCTATTCTGAGTCGATTCTGCATGCTTTAAGTGTGTTTGGTGGCTCAGAACCATCAAAAAACGTTGAAATATAGTTCAAATTCAATAAAAATCGACAAAAATACAGTTTCTAGCTAAAATTTGATGGTTTCGTTGCACTTTCCGAGCCCGTTGGGTATCTGATTGGCTTAAAAGTACAAGAAAACACTTCAAAAGTGACGTTTCTGAAGAATTTTAACAGTTTTCTTGTATCTACGAACGCCAGAATGCATAAAATTGACCTAAACGTCACCTTTTCCTATTCTGAGTCGATTCTGCATGCTTTAAGTGTGTTTGGTGGCTCAGAACCATCAAAAAACGTTGAAATATAGTTCAAATTCAATAAAAATCGACAAAAATACAGTTTCTAGCTAAAATTTGATGGTTTCGTTGCACTTTCCGAGCACGTAGGGTATCTGAGTGGCTTAAAAGTACAAGAAAACACTTCAAAAGTGACGTTTCTGAAGAATTTTAACAGTTTTCTTGTATCTACGAACGCCAGAATGCATAAAATTGACCTAAACGTCTCCTTTTCCTATTCTGAGTCGATTCTGCATGCTTTAAGTGTGTTTGGTGGCTCAGAACCATCAAAAAACGTTGAAATATAGTTCAAATTCAATAAAAATCGACAAAAATACAGTTTCTAGCTAAAATTTAATGGTTTCGTTGCACTTTCCGAGCCCGTAGGATATCTGAGTGGCTTAAAAGTACAAGAAAACACTTCAAAAGTGTCGTTTCTGAAGAATTTTAACAGTTTTCTTGTATCTACGAACGCCAGAATGCATAAAATTGACCTAAACGTCTCCTTTTCCTATTCTGAGTCGATTCTGCATGCTTTAAGTGTGTTTGGTGGCTCAGAACCATCAAAAAACGTTGAAATATAGTTCAAATTCAATAAAAATCGACAAAAAAACAGTTTCTAGTTAAAATTTGATGGTTTCGTTGCACTTTCCGAGCCCGTAGGGTATCTGAGTGGCTTAAAAGTACAAGAAAACACTTCAAAAGTGACGTTTCTGAAGAATTTTAACAGTTTTCTTGTATCTACGAACGCCAGAATGCATAAAATTAACCTAAACGTCTCCTTTTCCTATTCTGAGTCGATTCTGCATGCTTTAAGTGTGTTTGGTGGCTCAGAACCATCAAAAAACGTTGAAATATAGTTCAAATTCAATAAAAATCGACAAAAATACAGTTTCTAGCTAAAATTTGATGGTTTCGTTGCACTTTCCGAGCCCGTAGGGTATCTGAGTGGCTTAAAAGTACAAGAAAACACTTCAAAAGTGACGTTTCTGAAGAATTTTAACAGTTTTCTTGTATCTACGAACGCCAGAATGCATAAAATTGACCTAAACGTCTCCTTTTCCTATTCTGAGTCGATTCTGCATGCTTTAAGTGTGTTTGGTGGCTCAGAACCATCAAAAAACGTTGAAATATAGTTCAAATTCAATAAAAATCGACAAAAATACAGTTTCTAGCTAAAATTTGATGGTTTCGTTGCACTTTCCGAGCCCGTTGGGTATCTGATTGGCTTAAAAGTACAAGAAAACACTTCAAAAGTGACGTTTCTGAAGAATTTTAACAGTTTTCTTGTATCTACGAACGCCAGAATGCATAAAATTGACCTAAACGTCACCTTTTCCTATTCTGAGTCGATTCTGCATGCTTTAAGTGTGTTTGGTGGCTCAGAACCATCAAAAAACGTTGAAATATAGTTCAAATTCAATAAAAATCGACAAAAATACAGTTTCTAGCTAAAATTTGATGGTTTCGTTGCACTTTCCGAGCACGTAGGGTATCTGAGTGGCTTAAAAGTACAAGAAAACACTTCAAAAGTGACGTTTCTGAAGAATTTTAACAGTTTTCTTGTATCTACGAACGCCAGAATGCATAAAATTGACCTAAACGTCTCCTTTTCCTATTCTGAGTCGATTCTGCATGCTTTAAGTGTGTTTGGTGGCTCAGAACCATCAAAAAACGTTGAAATATAGTTCAAATTCAATAAAAATCGACAAAAATACAGTTTCTAGCTAAAATTTAATGGTTTCGTTGCACTTTCCGAGCCCGTAGGGTATCTGAGTGGCTTAAAAGTACAAGAAAACACTTCAAAAGTGTCGTTTCTGAAGAATTTTAACAGTTTTCTTGTATCTACGAACGCCAGAATGCATAAAATTAAGCTAAACGTCTCCTTTTCCTATTCTGAGTCGATTCTGCATTCTTTAAGTGTGTTTGGTGGCTCAGAACCATCAAAAAACGTTGAAATATAGTTCAAATTCAATAAAAATCGACAAAAATACAGTTTCTAGCTAAAATTTGATGGTTTCGTTGCACTTTCCGAGCCCGTAGGGTATCTGAGTGGCTTAAAAGTACAAGAAAACACTTCAAAAGTGACGTTTCTGAAGAATTTTAACAGTTTTCTTGTATCTACGAACGCCAGAATGCATAAAATTGACCTAAACGTCTCCTTTTCCTATTCTGAGTCGATTCTGCATGCTTTAAGTGTGTTTGGTGGCTCAGAGCCATCAAAAAACGTTGAAATATAGTTCAAATTCAATAAAAATCGACAAAAATACAGTTTCTAGCTAAAATTTGATGGTTTCGTTGCACTTTCCGAGCCCGTAGGGTATCTGAGTGGCTTAAAAGTACAAGAAAACACTTCAAAAGTGACGTTTCTGAAGAATTTTAACAGTTTTCTTGTATCTACGAACGCCAGAATGCATAAAATTGACCTAAACGTCTCCTTTTCCTATTCTGAGTCGATTCTGCATGCTTTAAGTGTGTTTGGTGGCTCAGAGCCATCAAAAAACGTTGAAATATAGTTCAAATTCAATAAAAATCGACAAAAATACAGTTTCTAGCTAAAATTTGATGGTTTCGTTGCACTTTCCGAGCCCGTAGGGTATCTGAGTGGCTTAAAAGTACAAGAAAACACTTCAAAAGTGACGTTTCTGAAGAATTTTAACAGTTTTCTTGTATCTACGAACGCCAGAATGCATAAAATTGACCTAAACGTCTCCTTTTCCTATTCTGAGTCGATTCTGCATGCTTTAAGTGTGTTTGGTGGCTCAGAACCATCAAAAAACGTTGAAATATAGTTCAAATTCAATAAAAATCGACAAAAATACAGTTTCTAGCTAAAATTTGATGGTTTCGTTGCACTTTCCGAGCCCGTTGGGTATCTGATTGGCTTAAAAGTACAAGAAAACACTTCAAAAGTGACGTTTCTGAAGAATTTTAACAGTTTTCTTGTATCTACGAACGCCAGAATGCATAAAATTGACCTAAACGTCACCTTTTCCTATTCTGAGTCGATTCTGCATGCTTTAAGTGTGTTTGGTGGCTCAGAACCATCAAAAAACGTTGAAATATAGTTCAAATTCAATAAAAATCGACAAAAATACAGTTTCTAGCTAAAATTTGATGGTTTCGTTGCACTTTCCGAGCCCGTAGGGTATCTGAGTGGCTTAAAAGTACAAGAAAACACTTCAAAAGTGACGTTTCTGAAGAATTTTAACAGTTTTCTTGTATCTACGAACGCCAGAATGCATAAAATTGACCTAAACGTCTCCTTTTCCTATTCTGAGTCGATTCTGCCTGCTTTAAGTGTGTTTGGTGGCTCAGAACCATCAAAAAACGTTGAAATATAGTTCAAATTCAATAAAAATCGACAAAAATACAGTTTCTAGCTAAAATTTGATGGTTTCGTTGCACTTTCCGAGCCCGTAGGGTATCTGAGTGGCTTAAAAGTACAAGAAAACACTTCAAAAGTGACGTTTCTGAAGAATTTTAACAGTTTTCTTGTATCTACGAACGCCAGAATGCACAAAATTGACCTAAACGTCTCCTTTTCCTATTCTGAGTCGATTCTGCATGCTTTAAGTATGTTTGGTGGCTCAGAACCATCAAAAAACGTTGAAATATAGTTCAAATTCAATAAAAATCGACAAAAATACAGTTTCTAGCTAAAATTTGATGGTTTCGTTGCACTTTCCGAGCCCGTAGGGTATCTGAGTGGCTTAAAAGTACAAGAAAACACTTCAAAAGTGACGTTTCTGAAGAATTTTAACAGTTTTCTTGTATCTACGAACGCCAGAATGCATAAAATTGACCTAAACGTCTCCTTTTCCTATTCTGAGTCGATTCTGCATGCTTTAAGTGTGTTTGGTGGCTCAGAACCATCAAAAAACGTTGAAATATTGTTCAAATTCAATAAAAATCGACAAAAATACAGTTTCTAGCTAAAATTTGATGGTTTCGTTGCACTTTCCGAGCCCGTAGGGTATCTGAGTGGCTTAAAAGTACAAGAAAACACTTCAAAAGTGACGTTTCTGAAGAATTTTAACAGTTTTCTTGTATCTACGAACGCCAGAATGCATAAAATTGACCTAAACGTCTCCTTTTCCTATTCTGTGTCAATTCTGCATGCTTTAAGTGTGTTTGGTGGCTCAGAACCATCAAAAAACGTTGAAATATAGTTCAAATTCAATAAAAATCGACAAAAATACAGTTTCTAGCTAAAATTTGATGGTTTCGTTGCACTTTCCGAGCCCGTAGGGTATCTGAGTGGCTTAAAAGTACAAGAAAACACTTCAAAAGTGACGTTTCTGAAGAATTTTAACAGTTTTCTTGTATCTACGAACGCCAGAATGCATAAAATTGACCTAAACGTCTCCTTTTCCTATTCTGAGTCGATTCTGCATGCTTTAAGTATGTTTGGTGGCTCAGAACCATCAAAAAACGTTGAAATATAGTTCAAATTCAATAAAAATCGACAAAAATACAGTTTCTAGCTAAAATTTGATGGTTTCGTTGCACTTTCCGAGCCCGTAGGGTATCTGAGTGGCTTAAAAGTACAAGAAAACACTTCAAAAGTGACGTTTCTGAAGAATTTTAACAGTTTTCTTGTATCTACGAACGCCAGAATGCATAAAATTGACCTAAACGTCTCCTTTTCCTATTCTGAGTCGATTCTGCATGCTTTAAGTGTGTTTGGTGGCTCAGAACCATCAAAAAACGTTGAAATATTGTTCAAATTCAATAAAAATCGACAAAAATACAGTTTCTAGCTAAAATTTGATGGTTTCGTTGCACTTTCCGAGCCCGTAGGGTATCTGAGTGGCTTAAAAGTACAAGAAAACACTTCAAAAGTGACGTTTCTGAAGAATTTTAACAGTTTTCTTGTATCTACGAACGCCAGAATGCATAAAATTGACCTAAACGTCTCCTTTTCCTATTCTGTGTCAATTCTGCATGCTTTAAGTGTGTTTGGTGGCTCAGAACCATCAAAAAACGTTGAAATATAGTTCAAATTCAATAAAAATCGACAAAAATACAGTTTCTAGCTAAAATTTGATGGTTTCGTTGCACTTTCCGAGCCCGTAGGGTATCTGAGTGGCTTAAAAGTACAAGAAAACACTTCAAAAGTGACGTTTCTGAAGAATTTTAACAGTTTTCTTGTATCTACGAACGCCAGAATGCATAAAATTGACCTAAACGTCTCCTTTTCCTATTCTGAGTCGATTCTGCATGCTTTAAGTGTGTTTGGTGGCTCAGAACCATCAAAAAACGTTGAAATATAGTTCAAATTCAATAAAAATCGACAAAAATACAGTTTCTAGCTAAAATTTGATGGTTTCGTTGCATTTTCCGAGCCCGTAGGGTATCTGAGTGGCTTAATAGTACAAGAAAACACTTCAGAAGTGACGTTTCTGAAGAATTTTAACAGTTTTCTTGTATCTACGAACGCCAGAATGCATAAAATTGACCTAAACGTCTCCTTTTCCTATTCTGAGTCGATTCTACATGCTTTAAGTGTGTTTGGTGGCTCAGAACCATCAAAAAACGTTGAAATATAGTTCAAATTCAATAAAAATCGACAAAAATACAGTTTCTAGCTAAAATTTGATGGTTTCGTTGCACTTTCCGAGCCCGTAGGGTATCTGAGTGGCTTAAAAGTACAAGAAAACACTTCAAAAGTGACGTTTCTGAAGAATTTTAACAGTTTTCTTGTATCTACGAACGCCAGAATGCATAAAATTGACCTAAACGTCTCCTTTTCCTATTCTGAGTCGATTCTGCATGCTTTAAGTGTGTTTGGTGGCTCAGAACCATCAAAAAACGTTGAAATATAGTTCAAATTCAATAAAAATCGACAAAAATACAGTTTCTAGCTAAAATTTGATGGTTTCGTTGCACTTTCCGAGCCCGTTGGGTATCTGAGTGGCTTAAAAGTACAAGAAAACAGTTCAAAAGTGACGTTTCTGAAGAATTTTAACAGTTTTCTTGTATCTACGAACGCCAGAATGCATAAAATTGACCTAAACGTCTCCTTTTCCTATTCTGAGTCGATTCTGCATGCTTTAAGTGTGTTTGGTGGCTCAGAACCATCAAAAAACGTTGAAATATAGTTCAAATTCAATAAAAATCGACAAAAATACAGTTTCTAGCTAAAATTTGATGGTTTCGTTGCACTTTCCGAGCCCGTAGGGTATCTGAGTGGCTTAAAAGTACAAGAAAACACTTCAAAAGTGACGTTTCTGAAGAATTTTAACAGTTTTCTTGTATCTACGAACGCCAGAATGCATTAAATTGACCTAAACGTCTCCTTTTCCTATTCTGAGTCGATTCTGCATGCTTTAAGTGTGTTTGGTGGCTCAGAACCATCAAAAAACGTTGAAATATAGTTCAAATTCAATAAAAATCGACAAAAATACAGTTTCTAGCTAAAATTTGATGGTTTCGTTGCAATTTCCGAGCCCGTAGGTTATCTGAGTGGCTTAAAAGTACAAGAAAACACTTCAAAAGTGACGTTTCTGAAGAATTTTAACAGTTTTCTTGTATCTACGAACGCCAGAATGCATAAAATTGACCTAAACGTCTCCTTTTCCTATTCTGAGTCGATTCTGCATGCTTTAAGTGTGTTTGGTGGCTCAGAACCATCAAAAAACGTTGAAATATAGTTCAAATTCAATAAAAATCGACAAAAATACAGTTTCTAGCTAAAATTTGATGGTTTCGTTGCACTTTCCGAGCCCGTAGGGTATCTGAGTGGCTTAAAAGTACAAGAAAACACTTCAAAAGTGACGTTTCTGAAGAATTTTAACAGTTTTCTTGTATCTACGAAAGCCAGAATGCATAAAATTGACCTAAACGTCTCCTTTTCCTATTCTGAGTCGATTCTGCATGCTTTAAGTGTGTTTGGTGGCTCAGAACCATCAAAAAACGTTGAAATATAGTTCAAATTCAATAAAAATCGACAAAAATACAGTTTCTAGCTAAAATTTGATGGTTTCGTTGCACTTTCCGAGCCCGTAGGGTATCTGAGTGGCTTAAAAGTACAAGAAAACACTTCAAAAGTGACGTTTCTGAAGAATTTTAACAGTTTTCTTGTATCTACGAACGCCAGAATGCATAAAATTGACCTAAACGTCTCCTTTTCCTATTCTGAGTCGATTCTGCATGCTTTAAGTGTGTTTGGTGGCTCAGAACCATCAAAAAACGTTGAAATATAGTTCAAATTCAATAAAAATCGACAAAAATACAGTTTCTAGCTAAAATTTGATGGTTTCGATGCACTTTCCGAGCCCGTAGGGTATCTGAGTGGCTTAAAAGTACAAGAAAACACTTCAAAAGTGACGTTTCTGAAGAATTTTAACAGTTTTCTTGTATCTACGAACGCCAGAATGCATAAAATTGACCTAAACGTCTCCTTTTCCTATTCTGAGTCGATTCTGCATGCTTTAAGTGTGTTTGGTGGCTCAGAACCATCAAAAAACGTTGAAATATAGTTCAAATTCAATAAAAATCGACAAAAATACAGTTTCTAGCTAAAATTTGATGGTTTCGTTGCACTTTCCGAGCCCGTAGGGTATCTGAGTGGCTTAAAAGTACAAGAAAACACTTCAAAAGTGACGTTTCTGAAGAATTTTAACAGTTTTCTTGTATCTACGAACGCCAGAATGCATAAAATTGACCTAAACGTCTCCTTTTCCTATTCTGAGTCGATTCTGCATGCTTTAAGTGTGTTTGGTGGCTCAGAACCATCAAAAAACGTTGAAAAATAGTTCAAATTCAATAAAAATCGACAAAAATACAGTTTCTAGCTAAAATTTGATGGTTTCGTTGCACTTTCCGAGCCCGTAGGGTATCTGAGTGGCTTAAAAGTACAAGAAAACACTTCAAAAGTGACGTTTCTGAAGAATTTTAACAGTTTTCTTGTATCTACGAACGCCAGAATGCATAAAATTGACCTAAACGTCTCCTTTTCCTATTCTGAGTCGATTCTGCATGCTTTAAGTGTGTTTGGTGGCTCAGAACCATCAAAAAACGTTGAAATATAGTTCAAATTCAATTAAAATCGACAAAAATACAGTTTCTAGCTAAAATTTGATGGTTTCGTTGCACTTTCCGAGCCCGTAGGGTATCTGAGTGGCTTAAAAGTACAAGAAAACACTTCAAAAGTGACGTTTCTGAAGAATTTTAACAGTTTTCTTGTATCTACGAACGCCAGAATGCATAAAATTGACCTAAACGTCTCCTTTTCCTATTCTGAGTCGATTCTGCATGCTTTAAGTGTGTTTGGTGGCTCAGAACCATCAAAAAACGTTGAAATATAGTTCAAATTCAATAAAAATCGACAAAAATACAGTTTCTAGCTAAAATTTGTTGGTTTCGTTGCACTTTCCGAGCCCGTAGGGTATCTGAGTGGCTTAAAAGTACAAGAAAACACTTCAAACGTGACGTTTCTGAAGAATTTTAACAGTTTTCTTGTATCAACGAACGCCAGAATGCATAAAATTGACCTAAACGTCTCCTTTTCCTATTCTGAGTCGATTCTGCATGCTTTAAGTGTGTTTGGTGGCTCAGAACCATCAAAAAACGTTGAAATATAGTTCAAATTCAATAAAAATCGACAAAAATACAGTTTCTAGCTAAAATTTGATGGTTTCGTTGCACTTTCCGAGCCCGTAGGGTATCTGAGTGGCTTAAAAGTACAAGAAAACACTTCAAAAGTGACGTTTCTGAAGAATTTTAACAGTTTTCTTGTATCTACGAACGCCAGAATGCATAAAATTGACCTAAACGTCTCCTTTTCCTATTCTGAGTCGATTCTGCATGCTTTAAGTGTGTTTGGTGGCTCAGAACCATCAAAAAACGTTGAAATATAGTTCAAATTCAATAAAAATCGACAAAAATACAGTTTCTAGCTAAAATTTGATGGTTTCGTTGCACTTTCCGAGCCCGTAGGGTATCTGAGTGGCTTAAAAGTACAAGAAAACACTTCAAAAGTGACGTTTCTGAAGAATTTTAACAGTTTTCTTGTATCTACGAACGCCAGAATGCATAAAATTGACCTAAACGTCTCCTTTTCCTATTCTGAGTCGATTCTGCATGCTTTAAGTGTGTTTGGTGGCTCAGAACCATCAAAAAACGTTGAAATATAGTTCAAATTCAATAAAAATCGACAAAAATACAGTTTCTAGCTAAAATTTGATGGTTTCGTTGCACTTTCCGAGCCCGTCGGGTATCTGAGTGGCTTCAAAGTACAAGAAAACACTTCAAAAGTGACGTTTCTGAAGAATTTTAACAGTTTTCTTGTATCTACGAACGCCAGAATGCATAAAATTGACCTAAACGTCTCCTTTTCCTATTCTGAGTCGATTCTGCATGCTTTAAGTGTGTTTGGTGGCTCAGAACCATCAAAAAACGTTGAAATATAGTTCAAATTCAATAAAAATCGACAAAAATACAGTTTCTAGCTAAAATTTGATGGTTTCGTTGCACTTTCCGAGCCCGTAGGGTATCTGAGTGGCTTAAAAGTACAAGAAAACACTTCAAAAGTGACGTTTCTGAAGAATTTTAACAGTTTTCTTGTATCTACGAACGCCAGAATGCATAAAATTGACCTAAACGTCTCCTTTTCCTATTCTGAGTCGATTCTGCATGCTTTAAGTGTGTTTGGTGGCTCAGAACCATCAAAAAACGTTGAAATATAGTTCAAATTCAATAAAAATCGACAAAAATACAGTTTCTAGCTAAAATTTGATGGTTTCGTTGCACTTTCCGAGCCCGTAGGGTATCTGAGTGGCTTAAAAGTACAAGAAAACACTTCAAAAGTGACGTTTCTGAAGAATTTTAACAGTTTTCTTGTATCTACGAACGCCAGAATGCATAAAATTGACCTAAACGTCTCCTTTTCCTATTCTGAGTCGATTCTGCATGCTTTAAGTGTGTTTGGTGGCTCAGAACCATCAAAAAACGTTGAAATATAGTTCAAATTCAATAAAAATCGACAAAAATACAGTTTCTAGCTAAAATTTGATGGTTTCGTTGCACTTTCCGAGCCCGTAGGGTATCTGAGTGGCTTAAAAGTACAAGAAAACACTTCAAAAGTGACGTTTCTGAAGAATTTTAACAGTTTTCTTGTATCTACGAACGCCAGAATGCATAAAATTGACCTAAACGTCTCCTTTTCCTATTCTGAGTCGATTCTGCATGCTTTAAGTGTGTTTGGTGGCTCAGAACCATCAAAAAACGTTGAAATATAGTTCAAATTCAATAAAAATCGACAAAAATACAGTTTCTAGCTAAAATTTGATGGTTTCGTTGCACTTTCCGAGCCCGTAGGGTATCTGAGTGGCTTAAAAGTACAAGAAAACACTTCAAAAGTGACGTTTCTTAAGAATTTTAACAGTTTTCTTGTATCTACGAACGCCAGAATGCATAAAATTGACCTAAACGTCTCCTTTTCCTATTCTGAGTCGATTCTGCATGCTTTAAGTGTGTTTGGTGGCTCAGAACCATCAAAAAACGTTGAAATATAGTTCAAATTCAATAAAAATCGACAAAAATACAGTTTCTAGCTAAAATTTTATGGTTTCGTTGCACTTTCCGAGCCCGTAATGTATCTGAGTGGTTTAAAAGTACAAGAAAACACTTCAAAAGTGACGTTTCTGAAGAATTTTAACAGTTTTCTTGTATCTACGAACGCCAGAATGCATAAAATTGACCTAAACGTCTCCTTTTCCTATTCTGAGTCGATTCTGCATGCTTTAAGTGTGTTTGGTGGCTCAGAACCATCAAAAATCGTTGAAATATAGTTCAAATTCAATAAAAATCGACAAAAATACAGTTTCTAGCTGAAATTTGATGGTTTCGTTGCACTTTCCGAGCCCGTAGGGTATCTGAGTGGCTTAAAAGTACAAGAAAACACTTCAAAAGTGACGTTTCTGAAGAATTTTAACAGTTTTCTTGTATCTACGAACGCCAGAATGCATAAAATTGACCTAAACGTCTCCTTTTCCTATTCTGAGTCGATTCTGCATGCTTTAAGTGTGTTTGGTGGCTCAGAACCATCAAAAAACGTTGAAATATAGTTCGAATTCAATAAAAATCGACAAAAATACAGTTTGTAGCTAAAATTTGATGGTTTCGTTGCACTTTCCGAGCCCGTAGGGTATCTGAGTGGCTTAAAAGTACAAGAAAACACTTCAAAAGTGACGTTTCTGAAGAATTTAAACAGTTTTCTTGTATCTACGAACGCCAGAATGCATAAAATTGACCTAAACGTCTCCTTTTCCTATTCTGAGTCGATTCTGCATGCTTTAAGTGTGTTTGGTGGCTCAGAACCATCAAAAAACGTTGAAATATAGTTCAAATTCAATAAAAATCGACAAAAATACAGTTTCTAGCTAAAATTTGATGGTTTCGTTGCACTTTCCGAGCCCGTAGGGTATCTGAGTGGCTTAAAAGTACAAGAAAACACTTCAAAAGTGACGTTTCTGAAGAATTTTAACAGTTTTCTTGTATCTACGAACGCCAGAATGCATAAAATTGACCTAAACGTCTCCTTTTCCTATTCTGAGTCGATTCTGCATGCTTTAAGTGTGTTTGGTGGCTCAGAACCATCAAAAAACGTTGAAATATAGTTCAAATTCAATAAAAATCGACAAAAATACAGTTTCTAGCTAAAATTTGATGGTTTCGTTGCACTTTCCGAGCCCGTAGGGTATCTGAGTGGCTTAAAAGAACAAGAAAACACTTCAAAAGTGACGTTTCTGAAGAATTTTAACAGTTTTCTTGTATCTACGAACGCCAGAATGCATAAAATTGACCTAAACGTCTCCTTTTCCTATTCTGAGTCGATTCTGCATGCTTTAAGTGTGTTTGGTGGCTCAGAACCATCAAAAAACGTTGAAATATAGTTCAAATTCAATAAAAATCGACAAAAATACAGTTTCTAGCTAAAATTTGATGGTTTCGATGCACTTTCCGAGCCCGTAGGGTATCTGAGTGGCTTAAAAGTACAAGAAAACACTTCAAAAGTGACGTTTCTGAAGAATTTTAACAGTTTTCTTGTATCTACGAACGCCAGAATGCATAAAATTGACCTAAACGTCTCCTTTTCCTATTCTGAGTCGATTCTGCATGCTTTAAGTGTGTTTGGTGGCTCAGAACCATCAAAAAACGTTGAAATATTGTTCAAATTCAATAAAAATCGACAAAAATACAGTTTCTAGCTAAAATTTGATGGTTTCGTTGCACTTTCCGAGCCGATTCTGGCGTTCGTAGATACAAGAAAACTGTTAAAATTCTTCAGAAACGTCACTTTTGAAGTGTTTTCTTGTACTTTTAAGCCACTCAGATACCCTACGGGCTCGGAAAGTGCAACGAAACCATCAAATTTTAGCTAGAAACTGTATTTTTGTCGATTTTTATTGAATTTGAACTATATTTCAACGTTTTTTGATGGTTCTGAGCCACCAAACACACTTAAAGCATGCAGAATCGACTCAGAATAGGAAAAGGAGTCGTTTAGGTCAATTTTATGCATTCTGGCGTTCGTAGATACAAGAAAACTGTTAAAATTCTTCAGAAACGTCACTTTTGAAGTGTTTTCTTGTACTTTTAAGCCACTCAGATACCCTACGGGCTCGGAAAGTGCAACGAAACCATCAAATTTTAGCTAAAAACTGTATTTTTGTCGATTTTTATTGAATTTGAACTATATTTCAACGTTTTTTGATGGTTCTGAGCCACCAAACACACTTAAAGCATGCAGAATCGACTCAGAATAGGAAAAGGAGACGTTTAGGTCAATTTTATGCATTCTGGCGTTCGTAGATACAAGAAAACTGTTAAAATTCTTCAGAAACGTCACTTTTGAAGTGTTTTCTTGTACTTTTAAGCCACTCAGATACCCTACGGGCTCGGAAAGTGCAACGAAACCATCAAATTTTAGCTAGAAACTGTATTTTTGTCGATTTTTATTGAATTTGAACTATATTTCAACGTTTTTTGATGGTTCTGAGCCACCAAACACACTTAAAGCATGCAGAATCGACTCAGAATAGGAAAAGGAGACGTTTAGGTCAATTTTATGCATTCTGGCGTTCGTAGATACAAGAAAACTGTTAAAATTCTTCAGAAACGTCACTTTTGAAGTGTTTTCTTGTACTTTTAAGCCACTCAGATACCCTACGGGCTCGGAAAGTGCAACGAAACCATCAAATTTTAGCTAGAAACTGTATTTTGTCGATTTTTATTGAATTTGAACTATATTTCAACGTTTTTTGATGGTTCTGAGCCACCAAACACACTTAAAGCATGCAGAATCGACTCAGAATAGGAAAAGGAGACGTTTAGGTCAATTTTATGCATTCTGGCGTTCGTAGATACAAGAAAACTGTTAAAATTCTTCAGAAACGTCACTTTTGAAGTGTTTTCTTGTACTTTTAAGCCACTCAGATACCCAACGGGCTCGGAAAGTGCAACGAAACCATAAAATTTTAGCTAGAAACTGTATTTTCGTCGATTTTTATTGAATTTGAACTATATTTCAACGTTTTTTGATGGTTCTGAGCCACCAAACACACTTAAAGCATGCAGAATCGACTCAGAATAGGAAAAGGAGACGTTTAGGTCAATTTTATGCATTCTGGCGTTCGTAGATACAAGAAAACTGTTAAAATTTTTCAGAAACGTCACTTTTGAAGTGTTTTCTTGTACTTTTAAACCACTCAGATACCCAACGGGCTCGGAAAGTGCAACGAAACCATCAAATTTTAGCTAGAAACTGTATTTTTGTCGATTTTTATTGAATTTGAACTATATTTCAACGTTTTTTGATGGTTCTGAGCCACCAAACACACTTAAAGCATGCAGAATCGACTCAGAATAGGAAAAGGAGACGTTTAGGTCAATTTTATGCATTCTGGCGTTCGTAGATACAAGAAAACTGTTAAAATTCTTCAGAAACGTCACTTTTGAAGTGTTTTCTTGTACTTTTAAGCCACTCAGATACCCTACGGGCTCGGAAAGTGCAACGAAACCATCAAATTTTAGCTAGAAACTGTATTTTTGTCGATTTTTATTGAATTTGAACAATATTTCAACGTTTTTTGATGGTTCTGAGCCACCAAACACACTTAAAGCATGCAGAATCGACTCAGAATAGGAAAAGGAGACGTTTAGGTCAATTTTATGCATTCTGGCGTTCGTAGATACAAGAAAACTGTTAAAATTCGTCAGAAACGTCACTTTTGAAGTGTTTTCTTGTACTTTTAAGCCACTCAGATACCCAACGGGCTCGGAAAGTGCAACGAAACCATCAAATTTTAGTTAAAAACTGTATTTTTGTCGATTTTTATTGAATTTGAACTATATTTCAACGTTTTTTGATGGTTCTGAGCCACCAAACACACTTAAAGCATGCAGAATCGACTCAGAATAGGAAAAGGAGACGTTTAGGTCAATTTTATGCATTCTGGGGTTCGTAGATACAAGAAAACTGTTAAAATTCTTCAGAAACGTCACTTTTGAAGTGTTTTCTTGTACTTTTAAGCCACTCAGATACCCTACGGGCTCGGAAAGTGCAACGAAACCATCAAATTTTAGCTAAAAACTGTATTTTTGTCGATTTTTATTGAATTTGAACTATATTTCAACGTTTTTTGATGGTTCTGAGCCACCAAACACACTTAAAGCATGCAGAATCGACTCAGAATAGGAAAAGGAGACGTTTAGGTCAATTTTATGCATTCTGGCGTTCGTAGATACAAGAAAACTGTTAAAATTCTTCAGAAACGTCACTTTTGAAGTGTTTTCTTGTACTTTTAAGCCACTCAGATACCCTACGGGCTCGGAAAGTGCAACGAAACCATCAAATTTTAGCTAGAAACTGTATTTTTGTCGATTTTTATTGAATTTGAACTATATTTCAACGTTTTTTGATGGTTCTGAGCCACCAAACACACTTAAAGCATGCAGAATCGACTCAGAATAGGAAAAGGAGACGTTTAGGTCAATTTTATGCATTCTGGCGTTCGTAGATACAAGAAAACTGTTAAAATTCTTCAGAAACGTCACTTTTGAAGTGTTTTCTTGTACTTTTAAGCCACTCAGATACCCTACGGGCTCGGAAAGTGCAACGAAACCATCAAATTTTAGCTAGAAACTGTATTTTTGTCGATTTTTATTGAATTTGAACTATATTTCAACGTTTTTTGATGGTTCTGAGCCACCAAACACACTTAAAGCATGCAGAATCGACTCAGAATAGGAAAAGGAGACGTTTAGGTCAATTTTATGCATTCTGGCGTTCGTAGATACAAGAAAACTGTTAAAATTCTTCAGAAACGTCACTTTTGAAGTGTTTTTCTTGTACTTTTAAGCCACTCAGATACCCAACGGGCTCGGAAAGTGCAACGAAACCATAAAATTTTAGCTAGAAACTGTATTTTCGTCGATTTTTATTGAATTTGAACTATATTTCAACGTTTTTTGATGGTTCTGAGCCACCAAACACACTTAAAGCATGCAGAATCGACTCAGAATAGGAAAAGGAGACGTTTAGGTCAATTTTATGCATTCTGGCGTTCGTAGATACAAGAAAACTGTTAAAATTTTTCAGAAACGTCACTTTTGAAGTGTTTTCTTGTACTTTTAAACCACTCAGATACCCAACGGGCTCGGAAAGTGCAACGAAACCATCAAATTTTAGCTAGAAACTGTATTTTTGTCGATTTTTATTGAATTTGAACTATATTTCAACGTTTTTTGATGGTTCTGAGCCACCAAACACACTTAAAGCATGCAGAATCGACTCAGAATAGGAAAAGGAGACGTTTAGGTCAATTTTATGCATTCTGGCGTTCGTAGATACAAGAAAACTGTTAAAATTCTTCAGAAACGTCACTTTTGAAGTGTTTTCTTGTACTTTTAAGCCACTCAGATACCCTACGGGCTCGGAAAGTGCAACGAAACCATCAAATTTTAGCTAGAAACTGTATTTTTGTCGATTTTTATTGAATTTGAACAATATTTCAACGTTTTTTGATGGTTCTGAGCCACCAAACACACTTAAAGCATGCAGAATCGACTCAGAATAGGAAAAGGAGACGTTTAGGTCAATTTTATGCATTCTAGCGTTCGTAGATACAAGAAAACTGTTAAAATTCGTCAGAAACGTCACTTTTGAAGTGTTTTCTTGTACTTTTAAGCCACTCAGATACCCAACGGGCTCGGAAAGTGCACCGAAACCATCAAATTTTAGCTAGAAACTGTATTTTTGTCGATTTTTATTGAATTTGAACTATATTTCAACGTTTTTTGATGGTTCTGAGCCACCAAACACACTTAAAGCATGCAGAATCGACTC